>NW_028113041.1:102500-105000 GCF_964234715.1 Podarcis melisellensis | reverse complement strand
TACAAGAACAATCCAAGATTAGGGTTAGGGTTAGGGTTAGGGTGAATGAACACCGCAAGAACAATCCAAGATTAGGGTTAGGGTTAGGGTTAGGGTTAGGGTTAGGGTTAGGGTTAGGGTGAATGAACTCCACAAGAACAATCCAAGATTAGGGTTAGGGTTAGGGTTAGGGTTAGGGTTAGGGTTAGGGTTAGGGTGAATGAACACCGCAAGAACCATCCAAGAATAGGATTAGGGTTAGGGTTAGGGTTAGGGTTAGGGTTAGGGTTAGGGTTAGGGTTAGGATGAATGAACACTACAAGAACAATCCAAGATTAGGGTTAGGGTTAGGGTTAGGGTGAATGAACACCGCAAGAACAATCCAAGATTAGGGTTAGGGTTAGGGTTAGGGTTAGGGTTAGGGTTAGGGTTAGGGTTAGGGTTAGGGTTAGGGTTAGGGTTAGGGTGAATGAACACCGCAAGAACCATCCACGAATAGGGTTAGGGTTAGGGTTAGGGTTAGGGTTAGGGTTAGGATGAATGAACACCACAAGAACAATCCAAGATTAGGGTTAGGGTTAGGGTTGGGGTTAGGGTTAGGGTTAGGGTTAGGGTTAGGGTTAGGGTTAGGGTTAGGATTAGGGATAGGATGAATGAACACCGTAAGAACAATCCAAGATAAGGGTTAGTGTTAGGGTTAGGGTTAGGGTTAGGTTTAGGATGAATGAACACCGCAAGAACAATCCAAGATAATGGTTAGTGTTAGGGTTAGGGTTAGGGTTAGGTTTAGGATGAATGAACACCGCAAGAACAATCCAAGATTAGGGTTAGGGTTAGGGTTAGGGTTAGGGTTAGGGTTAGGGTTACGGTTAGGGTTAGGGTTAGGGTTAGGGTTAGGGTTAGGATGAATGAACACTACAAGAACAATCCAAGATTAGGGTTAGGGTTAGGGTTAGGGTTAGGGTTAGGGTTAGGGTTAGGGTTAGGGTTAGGGTGAATGAACACCGCAAGAACAATCCAAGATTAGGGTTAGGGTTAGGGTTAGGGTTAGGGTTAGGGTTAGGGTGAGGGTTAGGGTTAGGGTTAGGGTTAGGGTTAGGGTTAGGGTTAGGGTTAGGGTTAGGATGAATGAACACCACAAGAACAATCCAAGATTAGGGTTAGGATTAGGATTAGGGTTAGGGTTAGGGTTAGGGTTAGGGTTAGGGTTAGGGTTAGGGTGAATGAACACCGCAAGAACCATCCACGAATAGGGTTAGGGTTAGGGTTAGGGTTAGGGTTAGGGTTAGGGTGAATGAACACCGCAAGAACCATCCAAGAATAGGGTTAGGGTTAGGGTTAGGGTTAGGGTTAGGGTTGGGGTTAGGGTTAGGGTTAGGGTTAGGGTTAGGGTTAGGGTTAGGGTTAGGGTTAGGGTTAGGGTTAGGGTTAGGATGAATGAACACCGCAAGAACAATCCAAGATAAGGGTTAGTTTTAGTGTTAGTGTTAGTGTTAGTGTTAGTGTTAGGGTTAGGGTTAGGGTTAGGGTTAGGGTTAGGGTTAGGGTTAGGGTTAGGGTTAGGTTTAGGATGAATGAACACCGCAAGAACAATCCTAGATTAGGGTTAGGGTTAGGGTTAGGGTTAGGGTTAGGGTTAGGGTTAGGGTTAGGGTTAGGGTTAGGGTTAGGGTTAGGGTTAGGATGAATGAACACTACAAGAACAATCCAAGATTAGGGTTAGGGTTAGGGTGAATGAACACCGCAAGAACAATCCAAGATTAGGGTTAGGGTTAGGGTTAGGGTTAGGGTTAGGGTTAGGGTTAGGGTTAGGGTTAGGGTTAGGGTTAGGGTGTATGAACTCCACAAGAACAATCCAAGATTAGGGTTAGGGTTAGGGTTAGGGTTAGGGTTAGGGTTAGGGTTAGGGTTAGGGTGAATGAACACCGCAAGAACCATCCAAGAATAGGATTAGGGTTAGGGTTAGGGTTAGGGTTAGGGTTAGGGTTAGGGTTAGGGTTAGGGTTAGGGTTAGGGTTAGGATGAATGAACACTACAAGAACAATCCAAGATTAGGGTTAGGGTTAGGGTTAGGGTGAATGAACACCGCAAGAACAATCCAAGATTAGGGTTAGGGTTAGGGTTAGGGTTAGGGTTAGGGTTAGGGTTAGGGTTAGGGTTAGGGTGAATGAACTCCACAAGAACAATCCAAGATTAGGGTTAGGGTTAGGGTTAGGGTTAGGGTTAGGGTTAGGGTTAGGGTTAGGGTTAGGGTTAGGGTAAGGGTGAATGAACACCGCAAGAACCATCCAAGAATAGGGTTAGGGTTAGGGTTAGGGTTAGGGTTAGGGTTAGGGTTAGGGTTAGGGTTAGGGTTAGGGTTAGGGTTAGGATTAGGGTTAGGGTGAGGGTTAGGGTTAGGGTTAGGGTTAGGGTGAATGAACACCGCAAGAACAATCCAAGAATAGGGTTAGGGTTAGGGTGAGGGTTAGGGTTAGGATGAATGAACACTACAAGAACAATCCAAGATTAGGGTTAGGGT
>NW_028113042.1:185000-190000 GCF_964234715.1 Podarcis melisellensis | reverse complement strand
CTAACCCTAACCCTAACCCTAACCCTAACCCTAACCCTAACCCTAATCTTGGATTGTTCTTGCGGTGTTCATTCATCCTAACCCTAAGCCTAACCCTAACCCTAACCCTAACCCTAAAGCTAACCCTAACCCTAACCCTAACCCTAACCCTAACCCTTACCCTAACCCTAACCCTAACCCTAACCCTAACCCTAATCTTGGATTGTTCTTGTAGTGTTCATTCATCCTAACCTTAACCCTAACCCTAACCCTAACCCTAATCTTGGATTGTTCTTGCGGTGTTCATTCATCCTAAACCTAACCCTAACCCTAACCCTAACCCTAACCCTAACCCTAACCCTAACCCTAACCCTAACCCTAACCCTAACCCTAACCCTAACCCTAACCCTAATCTTGGATTGTTCTTGTAGTGTTCATTCATCCTAACCCTAACCCTAACCCTAACCCTAACCCTAACCCTAACCCTAACCCTAACCCTAACCCTAATCTTGGATTGTTCTTGTAGTGTTCATTCATCCTAACCCTAACCCTAACCCTAACCCTAACCCTAACCCTAACCCTAACCCTAACCCTAACCCTAACCCTAACCCTAATCTTGGATTGTTCGTGCGGTGTTCATTCATCCTAACCCTAACCCTAACCCTAACCCTAACCCTAACCCTAACCCTAACCCTAACCCTAACCCTAATCTTGGATTGTTCTTGCGGTGTTCATTCATTCTAACCCTAACCCTAACCCTAACCCTAACCCTAACCCTAACCCTAACCCTAACCCTAACACTAACACTAACCCTTATCTTGGATTGTTCTTGCGGTGTTCATTCATCCTAACCCTAACCCTAACCCTAACCCTAACCCTAACCCTAAAACTAACACTAACCCTAACCCTAACCCTAACCCTAACCCGAACCCTAACCCTACCCCTAATCTTGGATTGTTCTTGCGGTGTTCATTCATCCTAACCCTAACCCTAACCCTAACCCTAACCCTAACCCTAACCCTAACCCTAACCCTAACCCTAACCCTAATCTTGGATTGTTCTTGCGGTGTTCATTCACCCTAACCCTAACCCTAACCCTAACCCTAACCCTAACCCTAACACTAACCCTAACCCTAATCTTGGATTGTTCTTGCGGTGTTCATTCATCCTAAACCTAACCCTAACCCTAACCCTAACTCTAACCCTAACCCTAACCCTAACACTAACCCTATTCTTGGATTGTTCTTCCGGTGTTCATTCACTCTAACCCTAACCCTAACCCTAACCCTAACCCTAACCCTAACCCTAACCCTAACCCTAACCCTAACCCTAACCCTAACCCTATACTTGGATTGTTCTTGTGGTGTTCATTCACCCTAACCCTAACCCTAACCCTAACCCTAACCCAACCCTAACCCTAACCCTAACCCTAACCCTAACCCTAACCCTAACCCTAACCCTATCCCTATTCTTGGATTGTTCTTGCGGTGTTCATTCACCCTAACCCTAACCCTAACCCTAACCCTAACCCTAACCCTAACCCTAACCCTAACCCTAATCTTGGATTGTTCTTGTAGTGTTCATTCATCCTAACCCTAACCCTAACCCTAACCCTAACCCTAACCCTAACCCTAACCCTAACCCTAACCCTAACCCTAACCCTAATCTTGGATTGTTCTTACGGTGTTCATTCATCCTAAACCTAACCCTAACCCTAACCCTAACCCTAACCCTAACCCTAACCCTAACCCTAACCCCAACCCTAACCCCAACCCTAACCCTAACGCTAACCCTAATCATGGATTGTTCTTGTGGTGTTCATTCATCCTAACCCTAACCCTAACCCTAACCCTAACCCTAACCCTAACCCTTACCCTAACCCTAACCCTAACCCTAACGCTAACCCTAACCCTAACCCTAACCGTAACCCTAACCCTAACCCTATTCTTGGATTGTTCTTGCGGTGTTCATTCACCCTAACCCTAACCCTAACCCTAACCCTAACTCTAACCCTAACCCTAACCCTAACCCTAACCCTAACCCTAACCCTACCCCTACCCCTAATCTTGGATTGTTCTTGTGGTGTTCATTCATCCTAACCCTAACCCTAACCCTAACCCTAACCCTAACCCTAACCCTAACCCTAACCCTAACCCTAACCCTAACCCTAACCCTAACCCTAATCTTGGATTGTTCTTGCGGTGTTCATTCACCCTAACCCTAACCCTAACCCTAACCCTAACCCTAACCCTAACACTAACACTAACCCTAACCCTAATCTTGGATTGTTCTTGCGGTGTTCATTCATCAAAAACCTAACCCTAACCCTAACTCTAACCCTAACCCTAACCCTAACCCTAACCCTAACCCTAACCCTAACCCTAACCCTAACCCTAACCCTAACCCTAACCCTAACCCTAACCCTATTCTTGGATTGTTCTTCCGGTGTTCATTCACTCTAACCCTAACCCTAACCCTAACCCTAACCCTAACCCTAACCCTAACCCTAACCCTAACCCTAACCCTATACTTGGATTGTTCTTGTGGTGTTCATTCACCCTAACCCTAACCCTAACCCTAACCCAACCCTAACCCTAACCCTAACCCTAACCCTAACCCTAACCCTAACCCTAACCCTAACCCTAACCCTAACCCTAACCCTATCCCTATTCTTGGATTGTTCTTGCGGTGTTCATTCACCCTAACCCTAACCCTAACCCTAACCCTAACCCTAACCCTAACCCTAACCCTAACCCTAACCCTAATCTTGGATTGTTCTTGTAGTGTACATTCATCCTAACCCTAACCCTAACCCTAACCCTAACCCTAACCCTAACTCTAACCCTAACCCTAACCCTAACCCTAACCCTAACCCTAACCCTAACCGTAACCCTAACCCTAACCCTAACCCTATTCTTGGATTGTTCTTGCGGTGTTCATTCACCCTAACCCTAACCCTAACCCTAACCCTAACCCTAACCCTAACCCTAACCTTAACCCTAACCCTAACCCTAACCCTAACCCTAACCCTAACCCTAATCCTAACCCTAACCCTAATCTTGGATTGTTCTTGCGGTGTTCATTCACCCTAACCCTAACTCTAACCCTAACCCTAACCCTAACCCTAATCTTGGATTGTTCTTGCGTTGTTCATTAACCCTAACCCTAACCCTAACCCTAACCCTAACCCTAACCCTAACCCTAACCCTAACCCTAACCCTAATCTTGGATTGTTCTTGCGGTGTTCATTCACCCTAACCCTAACCCTAACCCTAACCCTAACCCTTACCCTTACCCTTACCCTAACCCTAATCTTGGATTGCTCTTGCGGTGTTCATTCACCCTAACCCTAACCCTAACCCTAACCCTAACCCTAACCCTAACCCTAACCCTAACCCTAACCCTAATCTTGGATTGTTCTTGCGGTGTTCATTCACCCTAACCCTAACTCTAACCCTAACCCTAACCCTAACACTAATCTTGGATTGTTCTTGCGTTGTTCATTAACCCTAACCCTAACCCTAACCCTAACCCTAACCCTAACCCTAACCCTAACCCTACCCCTAATCTTGGATTGTTCTTGTGGTGTTCATTCATCCTAACCCTAACCCTAACCCTAACCCTAACCCTAACCCTAACCCTAACCCTAACCCTAACCCTAATCTTGGATTGTTCTTGCGGTGTTCATTCACCCTAACCCTAACCCTAACCCTAACCCTAACCCTAACCCTAACACTAACCCTAACCCTAATCTTGGATTGTTCTTGCGGTGTTCATTCATCCTAAACCTAACCCTAACCCTAACTCTAACCCTAACCCTAACCCTAACCCTAACCCTAACCCTAACCCTAACCCTAACCCTAACCCTAACCCTAACCCTAACCCTAACCCTAACCCTAACCCTATTCTTGGATTGTTCTTCCGGTGTTCATTCACTCTAACCCTAACCCTAACCCTAACCCTAACCCTAACCCTAACACTAACCCTAACCCTAACCCTAACCCTAACCCTAACCCTAACCCTATACTTGGATTGTACTTGTGGTGTTCATTCACCCTAACCCTAACCCTAACCCTAACCCAACCCTAACCCTAACCTAACCCTAACCTTAACCCTAACCCTAACCCTAACCCTAACCCTAACCCTAACCCTAACCCTAACCCTAACCCTAACCCTATCCCTATTCTTGGATTGTTCTTGCGGTGTTCATTCACCCTAACCCTAACCCTAACCCTAACCCTAACCCTAACCCTAACACTAACACTAACCCTAACCCTAATCTTGGATTGTTCTTGCGGTGTTCATTCATCAAAAACCTAACCCTAACCCTAACTCTAACCCTAACCCTAACCCTAACACTAACCCTAACCCTAACCCTAACCCTAACCCTAACCCTAACCCTAACCCTAACCCTAACCCTAACCCTAACCCTAACCCTAACCCTATTCTTGGATTGTTCTTCCGGTGTTCATTCACTCTAACCCTAACCCTAACCCTAACCCTAACCCTAACCCTAACCCTAACCCTAACCCTAACCCTAACCCTAACCCTAACCCTAACCCTAACCCTAACCCTAACCCTAACCCTAACCCTAACCCTATACTTGGATTGTTCTTGTGGTGTTCATTCACCCTAACCCTAACCCTAACCCTAACCCAACCCTAACCCTAACCCTAACCCTAACCCTAACCCTAACCCTAACCCTAACCCTATCCCTATTCTTGGATTGTTCTTGCGGTGTTCATTCACCCTAACCCTAACCCTAACCCTAACCCTAACCCTAACCCTAACCCTAACCCTAACCCTAACCCTAATCTTGGATTGTTCTTGTAGTGTACATTCATCCTAACCCTAACCCTAACCCTAACCCTAACCCTAACCCTAACTCTAACCCTAACCCTAACCCTAACCCTAACCCTAACCCTAACCCTAACCGTAACCCTAACCCTAACCCTAACCCTATTCTTGGATTGTTCTTGCGGTGTTCATTCACCCTAACCCTAACCCTAACCCTAACCCTA
>NW_028113042.1:57500-60000 GCF_964234715.1 Podarcis melisellensis | reverse complement strand
CCTAACCCTAACCCTAACCCTAACCCTAACCCTAACCCTAACCCTAACCCAAACCCTAACCCTATTCTTGGATTGTTCTTGCGGTGTTCATTCACCCTAACCCTAACCCTAACCCTAACCCTAACCCTAACCCTAACCCTAACCCTAACCCTAACCCTAACCCTAACCCTAACCCTAATCTTGGATTGTTCTTGTGGTTTTCATTCATCCTAACCCTAACCCTAACCCTAACCCTAACCCTAACCCTAACCCTAACCCTAACCCTAACCCTAACCCTAACCCTAATCTTGGATTGTTCTTGCGGTGTTCATTCACCCTAACCCTAACCCTAACCCTAACCCTAATCTTGGATTGTTCTTGTAGTGTTCATTCATCCTAACCCTAACCCTAACCCTAACCCTAACCCTAACCCTAACCCTAACCCTAACCCTAACCCTAACCCTAACCCTAACCCTAACCCTAACCCTAATCTTGGATTGTTCTTGCGGTGCTCATTCATCCTAACCCTAACCCTAACCCTAACCCTAACCCTAACCCTAACCCTAACCCTAACCCTAACCCTAACCCTAATCTTGGATTGTTCTTGCGGTGTTCATTCATCCTAACCCTAACCCTAACCCTAACCCTAACCCTAACCCTAACCCTAACCCTAACACTAACACTAACACTAACCCTTATCTTGGATTGTTCTTGCGGTGTTCATTCATCCTAACCCTAACCGTAACCCTAACCCTAACCCTAACCCTAACCCTAAAACTAACCCTAACCCTAACCCTAACCCTAACCCTAACCCTAACCCTTACCCTAACCCTAATCTTGGATTGCTCTTGCGGTGTTCATTCACCCTAACCCTAACCCTAACCCTAACCCTAACCCTAACCCTAACCCTAACCCTAACCTTAACCCTAACCCTAACCCTAACCCTAACCCTAACCCTAACCCTAACCCTAACCCAAACCCTAACCCTAACCCTAATCTTGGATTGTTCTTGCGGTGTTCATTCACCCTAACCCTAACCCTAACCCTAACCCTAACCCTAACCCTAATCTTGGATTGTTCTTGCGTTGTTCATTCACCCTAACCCTAACCCTAACCCTAACCCTAACCCTAACCCTAACCCTAACCCTAATCTTGGATTGTTCTTGTGGTGTTCATTCATCCTAACCCTAACCCTAACCCTAACCCTAACCCTAACCCTAACCCTAACCCTAACCCTAACCCTAACCCTAACCCTAACCCTAACCCTAATCTTGGATTGTTCTTGCGGTGTTCATTCACCCTAACCCTAACCCTAACCCTAACCCTAATCTTGGATTGTTCTTGTAGTGTTCATTCATCCTAACCCTAACCCTAACCCTAACCCTAACCCTAATCTTGGATTGTTCTTGCGGTGTTCATTCATCCTAAACCTAACCCTAACCCTAACTCTAACCCTAACCCTAACCCTAACCCTAACCCTAACCCTAACCCTAACCCTAACCCTAACCCTAATCTTGGATTGTTCTTGCGGTGTTCATTCATCCTAACCCTAACCCTAACCCTAACCCTAACCCTAACCCTAACCCTAACCCTAACACTAACCCTTATCTTGGATTGTTCTTGCGGTGTTCATTCATCCTAACCCTAACCGTAACCCTAACCCTAACCCTAACCCTAAAACTAACCCTAACCCTAACCCTAACCCTAACCCTAACCCTAACCCTAACCCTAACCCTTACCCTTACCCTAACCCTAATCTTGGATTGCTCTTGCGGTGTTCATTCACCCTAACCCTAACCCTAACCCTAACCCTAACCCTAACCCTAACCCTAACCCTAACCCTAACCCTAATCTTGGATTGTTCTTGCGGTGTTCATTCACCCTAACCCTAACCCTAACCCTAACCCTAATCTTGGATTGTTCTTGCGTTGTTCATTCACCCTAACCCTAACCCTAACCCTAACCCTAACCCTAACCCTAACCCTAACCCTAACCCTAACCCTAATCTTGGATTGTTCTTGTGGTGTTCATTCATCCTAACCCTAACCCTAACCCTAACCCTAACCCTAACCCTAACCCTAACCCTAACCCTAACCCTAATCTTGGATTGTTCTTGCGGTGTTCATTCACCCTAACCCTAACCCTAACCCTAACCCTAACCCTAACCCTAACCCTAATCTTGGATTGTTCTTGTAGTGTTCATTCATCCTAACCCTAACCCTAACCCTAACCCTAATCTTGGATTGTTCTTGCGGTGTTCATTCATCCTAAACCTAACCCTAACCCTAACTCTAACCCTAACCCTAACCCTAACCCTAACCCTAACCCTAACCCTCACCCTAACCCTAATCTTGGATTGTTCTTGTGGTGTTCATTCATCCTAACCCTAACCCTAACCCTAACCCTAACCCTAACCCTAACCCTAACCCTAACCCTAACCCTAACCCTAACCCTAACCCTATTCTTGGATTGTTCTTGCGGTGTTCATTCACCCTAACCCTAACCCTAACCCTAACTCTAA
>NW_028113043.1:167500-185000 GCF_964234715.1 Podarcis melisellensis | reverse complement strand
TAACCATAACCCTAACCCTAACCCTAACCCTAATCTTGGATTGTTCTTGTAGTGTTCATTCATCCTAACCCTAACCCTAACCCTAACCCTAACCTTAACCCTAACCCTAACCCTAACCCTAACCCTAACCCTAACCCTAATCTTGGATTGTTCTTGCGGTGTTCATTCATCCTAAACCTAACCCTAACCCTAACCCTAACCCTAACCCTAACCCTAACCCTAACCCTAACCCTAACCCTAACCCTAACCCTAACCCTAACCCTATTCTTGGATTGTTCTTCCGGTGTTCATTCACTCTAATCCTAACCCTAACCCTAACCCTAACCCTAACCCTAACCCTAACCCCAACCCTAACGCTAACCCTAACCCTAACCCTAACCCTAAACTTGGATTGTTCTTGTGGTGTTCATTCATCCTAACCCTAACCCTAACCCTAACCCTAACCCTATTCTTGGATTGTTCTTGCGGTGTTCATTAACCCTAACCCTAACCCTAACCCTAACCCTAACCCTAACCCTAACCCTAACCCTAACCCTAACCCTAACCCTAACCCTAACCCTAACCCTAATCTTGGATTGTTCTTGCGGTTTTCATTCATCCTAAACCTAACCCTAACCCTAACCCTAACCCTAACCCTAACCCTAACCCTAACCCTAACCCTAACCCTAACCCTAACCCTAACCCTAACCCTCTTCTTGGATTGTTCTTCCGGTGTTCATTCACTCTAACCCTAACCCTAACCCTAACCCTAACCCGAACCCGAACCCGAACCCGAACCCGAACCCTAACCCTAACCCTAACCCTAACCCTAACCCTATTCTTGGATTGTTCTTCCGGTGTTCATTCACCCTAACCCTAACCCTAACCCTAACCCTAACCCTAACCCTAACCCTAACCCTAACCCTAATCTTGGATTGTTCTTGTAGTGTTCATTCATCCTAACCCTAACCCTAACCCTAACCCTAACCCTAACCCTAACCCTAATCTTGGATTGTTCTTGCGGTGTTCATTCATCCTAACCCTAACTCTAACCCTAACCCTAACCCTAACCCTAACCCTAACCCTAACCCTAACCCTAACCCTAACCCTAACCCTAATCTTGGATTGTTCTTGCGGTGTTCATTCATCCTAAACCTAACCCTAACCCTAACTCTAACCCTAACCCTAACCCTAACCCTAACCCTAACCCTAACCCCAACCCTAACGCTAACCCTAACCCTAACCCTAACCCTAAACTTGGATTGTTCTTGTGGTGTTCATTCATCCTAACCCTAACCCTAACCCTAACCCTAACCCTATTCTTGGATTGTTCTTGCGGTGTTCATTAACCCTAACCCTAACCCTTACCCTAACCCTAACCCTAACCCTAACCCTAACCCTAACCCTAACCCTAACCCTAATCTTGGATTGTTCTTGCGGTGTTCATTCACCCTAACCCTAACCCTAACCCTAACCCTAACCCTAACCCTAACCCTAACACTAACACTAACACTAACCCTTATCTTGGATTGTTCTTGCGGTGTTCATTAACCCTAACCCTAACCCAAATCTTGGATTGTTCTTGCGGTGTTCATTCACCCTAACCCTAACCCTAACCCTAACCCTAACCCTAACCATAACCCTAACCCTAACCCTAACCCTAATCTTGGATTGTTCTTGTAGTGTTCATTCATCCTAACCCTAACCCTAACCCTAACCCTAACCCTAACCCTAACCTTAACCCTAACCCTAACCCTAACCCTAACCCTAACCCTAAGCCTAACCCTAACCCTAACCCTAACCCTAATCTTGGATTGTTCTTGCGGTGTTCATTCATCCTAAACCTAACCCTAACCCTAACTCTAACCCTAACCCTAACCCTAACCCTAACCCTAACCCTAACCCTAACCCTAACCCTAACCCTAACCCTAACCCTAACCCTAACCCTATTCTTGGATTGTTCTTCCGGTGTTCATTCACTCTAATCCTAACCCTAACCCTAACCCTAACCCCAACCCTAACGCTAACCCTAACCCTAACCCTAACCCTAAACTTGGATTGTTCTTGTGGTGTTCATTCATCCTAACCCTAACCCTAACCCTAACCCTATTCTTTGATTGTTCTTGCGGTGTTCATTAACCCTAACCCTAACCCTAACCCTAACCCTAACCCTAACCCTAACCCTAATCTTGGATTGTTCTTGCGGTTTTCATTCATCCTAAACCTAACCCTAACCCTAACCCTAACCCTAACCCTAACCCTAACCCTAACCCTAACCCTATTCTTGGATTGTTCTTCCGGTGTTCATTCACTCTAACCCTAACCCTAACCCTAACCCTAACCCGAACCCGAACCCTAACCCTAACCCTAACCCTAACCCTAACCCTAACCCTAACCCTAACCCTAACCCTACCCTATTCTTGGATTGTTCTTCCGGTGTTCATTCACCCTAACCCTAACCCTAACCCTAACCCTAACCCTAACCCTAACCCTAACCCTAACCCTAACCCTAACCCTAATCTTGGATTGTTCTTGTAGTGTTCATTCATCCTAACCCTAACCCTAACCCTAACCCTAACCCTAACCCTAACCCTAACCCTAATCTTGGATTGTTCTTGCGGTGTTCATTCATCCTAACCCTAACCCTAACCCTAACCCTAACCCTAACACTAACCCTAACCCTAAGCCTAATCTTGGATTGTTCTTGCGGTGTTCATTCATCCTAAACCTAACCCTAACCCTAACCCTAACCCTAACCCTAACCCTAACCCTAACCCTAACCCTAACCCTAACCCTAACTCTAACCCTAACCCTAACCCTAACCCTATTCTTGGATTGTTCTTCCGGTGTTCATTCACTCTAACCCTAACCCTAACCCTAACCCTAACCCTAACCCTAACCCTATTCTTGGACTGTTCTTGTAGTGTTCATTCATCCTAACCCTAACCCTAACCCTAACCCTAACCCTAACCCTAACCCTAATCTTGGATTTTTCTTGCGGTGTTCATTCATCCTAACCCTAACCCTAACCCTAACCCTAACCCTAACCCTAACCCTAACCCTAACCCTAACCCTAACCCTAACCCAAACCCTAACCCTAACCCTAACACTAACACTAACACTAACACTAACCCTTATCTTGGATTGTTCTTGCGGTGTTCATTCATCCTAACCCTAACCCTAACCCTAACCCTAACCCTAACTCTAACCCGAACCCTAACCCTAACCCTAACCCTAACCCTAACCCTAACCCTAACCCTAACCCCAACCCTAACGCTAACCCTAACCCTAACCCTAACCCTAAACTTGGATTGTTCTTGTGGTGTTCATTCATCCTAACCCTAACCCTAACCCTAACCCTAACCTTATTCTTGGATTGTTCTTGCGGTGTTCATTAACCCTAACCCTAACCCTAACCCTAACCCTAACCCTAACCCTAACCCTAATCTTGGATTGTTCTTGCGGTGTTCATTCACCCTAACCCTAACCCTAACCCTAAACCTAACCCTAACCCTAACCCTAACACTAACACTAACACTAACACTAACACTAACACTAACCCTTATCTTGGATTGTTCTTGCGGTGTTCATTAACCCTAACCCTAACCCTAACCCTAACCCTAACCCTAACCCTAACCCTAACCCTAACCCTAACCCTAACCATAACCCTAACCCTAACCCTAACCCTAACCCTAATCTTGGATTGTTCTTGTAGTGTTCATTCATCCTAACCCTAACCCTAACCCTAACCCTAACCCTAACCCTAACCCTAACCCTAACCCTAACCCTAACCCTAATCTTGGATTGTTCTTGCGGTGTTCATTCATCCTAAACCTAACCCTAACCCTAACCCTAACCCTAACCCTAACCCTAGCCCTAACCCTAACCCTAACCCTAACCCTAACCCTAACCCTAACCCTATTCTTGGATTGTTCTTGCGGTGTTCATTCACCCTAACCCTAACCCTAACCCTAACCCTAACCCTCATCCTAACCCTAACCCTAACCCTAACCCTAACCCTATTCTTGGATTGTTCTTGCGGTGTTCATTCACCCTAACCCTAACCCTAACCCTAACCCTAACCCTAACCCTAACCCTAACCCTAACCCTAACCCTAACCCTAACCCTAATCTTGGATTGTTCTTGCGGTGTTCATTCATCCTAACCCTAACCCTAACCCTAACCCTAACCCTAACCCTAACCCTAACCCTAACCCTAATCTTGGATTGTTCTTGCGGTGTTCATTCACCCTAACCCTAACCCTAACCCTAACCCTAACCCTAACCCTAACCCTAATCTTGGATTGTTCTTGCGGTGTTCATTCACCCTAACCCTAACCCTAACCCTAACCCTAACCCTAACCCTAACCCTAACCCTAACCCAAATCTTGGATTGTTCTTGCGGTGTTCATTCATCCTAAACCTAACCCTAACCCTAACCCTAACCCTAACCCTAACCCTAACCCTAACCCTAACCCTAACCCTAACCCAAACCCTAACCCCAACCCTAACGCTAACCCTAACCCTAACCCTAACCCTAAACTTGGATTGTTCTTGTGGTGTTCATTCATCCTAACCCTAACCCTAACCCTAACCCTAACCCTATTCTTGGATTGTTCTTGCGGTGTTCATTAACCCTAACCCTAACCCTAACCCTAACCCTAACCCTAACCCTAACCCTAATCTTGGATTGTTCTTGCGGTGTTCATTCACCCTAACCCTAACCCTAACCCTAACCCTAACCCTAACCCTAACACTAACACTAACACTAACCCTTATCTTGGATTGTTCTTGCGGTGTTCATTAACCCTAACCCTAACCCTAACCCAAATCTTGGATTGTTCTTGCGGTGTTCATTCACCCTAACCCTAACCCTAACCCTAACCCTAACCCTAACCATAACCCTAACCCTAACCCTAACCCTAACCCTAATCTTGGATTGTTCTTGTAATGTTCATTCATCCTAACCCTAACCCTAACCCTAACCCTAACCCTAACCCTAACCCTAACCCTAACCCTAACCCTAACCCTAACCCTAACCCTAATCTTGGATTGTTCTTGCGGTGTTCATTCATCCTAAACCTAACCCTAACCCTAACCCTAACCCTAACCCTAACCCTAACCCTAACCCTAACCCTATTCTTGGATTGTTCTTGCGGTGCTCATTCACCCTAACCCTAACCCTAACCCTAACCCTCATCCTAACCCTAACCCTAACCCTAACCCTAACCCTAACCCTATTCTTGGATTGTTCTTGCGGTGTTCATTCACCCTAACCCTAACCCTAACCCTAACCCTAACCCTAACCCTAATCTTGGATTGTTCTTGCGGTGTTCATTCATCCTAACCCTAACCCTAACCCTAACCCTAACCCTAACCCTAACCCTAACCCTAACCCTAACCCTAACCCTAACCCTAATCTTGGATTGTTCTTGCGGTGTTCATTCACCCTAACCCTAACCCTAACCCTAACCCTAACCCTAACCCTAACCCTAACCCTAATCTTGGATTGTTCTTGCCGTGTTCATTCACCCTAACCCTAACCCTAACCCTAACCCTAACCCTAACCCTATTCTTGGATTGTTCTTCCAGTGTTCATTCACTCTAACCCTAACCCTAACCCTAACCCTAACCCTAACCCTAACCCTAACCCTAACCCTAACCCTAACCCTAACCCTAACCCTATTCTTGGATTGTTCTTGCAGTGTTCATTCACCCTAACCCTAACCCTAACCCTAACCCTAACCCTAACCCTAACCCTAACCCTAACCCTAACCCTAACCCTAATCTTGGATTGTTCTTGTAGTGTTCATTCATCCTAACCCTAACCCTAACCCTAACCCTAACCCTAACCCTAATCTTGGATTGTTCTTGCGGTGTTCATTCATCCTAACCCTAACCCTAACCCTAACCCTAACCCTAACCCTATTCTTGGATTGTTCTTGCGGTGTTCATTCACTCTAACCCTAACCCTAACCCTAACCCTAACCCTAACCCTAACCCTAACCCTAACCCTAACCCTAACCCTAACCCTAACCCTAACCCTAACCCTAAACTTGGATTGTTCTTGTGGTGTTCATTCATCCTAACCCTAACCCTAACCCTAACCCTAACCCTATTCTTGGATTGTTCTTGCGGTGTTCATTAACCCTAACCCTAACCCTAACCCTAACCCTAACCCTAACCCTAACCCTAACCCTAACCCTAACCCTAACCCTAATCTTGGATTGTTCTTGCGGTGTTCATTCACTCTAACCCTAACCCTAACCCTAACCCTAACCCTAACCCTAACCCTAACCCTAACACTAACACTAACACTAACACTAACCCTTATCTTGGATTGTTCTTGCGGTGTTCATTAACCCTAACCCTAACCCTAACCCTAACCCTAACCCTAACCCTAACCCTAACCCTAACCCTAACCCTAATCTTGGATTGTTCTTGCGGTGTTCATTCATCCTAAACCTAACCCTAACCCTAACTCTAACCCTAACCCTAACCCTAACCCTAACCCTAACCCTAACCGTAACCGTAACCGTAACCCTAACCCTAACCCTAACCCTAACCCTAACCCTAACCCTATTCTTGGATTGTTCTTCCGGTGTTCATTCACTCTAACCCTAACCCTAACCCTAACCCTAACCCTAACCCTAACCCTAACCCTAACCCTAACCCTAACCCTAATCTTAGATTGTTCTTGTAGTGTTCATTCATCCTAACCCTAACCCTAACCCTAACCCTAACCCTAAACTTGGATTGTTCTTGTGGTGTTCATTCATCCTAACCCTAACCCTAACCCTAACCCTAACCCTAACCCTATTCTTGGATTGTTCTTGCGGTGTTCATTAACCCTAACCCTAACCCTAACCCTAACCCTAACCCTAACCCTAATCTTGGATTGTTCTTGCGGTGTTCATTCACCCTAACCCTAACCCTAACCCTAACCCTAACCCTAACCCTAACCCTAACCCTAACCCTAAGCCTAACCCTAACCCTAACCCTAAGCCTAACCCTAACACTAACACTAACACTAACCCTTATCTTGGATTGTTCTTGCGGTGTTCATTAACCCTAACCCTAACCCTAACCCTAACCCTAACCCTAACCCTAACCGTAACCGTAACCCTAACCCTAACCCTAACCCTAACCCTAACCCTAACCCGAACCCTAATCTTGGATTGATCTTGCGGTGTTCATTCACCCTAACCCTAACCCTAACCCTAACCCTAATCCTAACCCTAACCCTAACCCTAACCCTAACCCTAACCATAACCCTAACCCTAACCCTAACCCTAACCCTAATCTTGGATTGTTCTTGTAGTGTTCATTCATCCTAACCCTAACCCTAACCCTAACCCTAACCCTAACCCTAACCCTAACCCTAACCCTAACCCTAACCCTAACCCTAACCCTAACCCTAATCTTGGATTGTTCTTGCGGTGTTCAATCATCCTAAACCTAACCCTAACCCTAACTCTAACCCTAACCCTAACCCTAACCCTAACCCTAACCCTAACCTAACCGTAACCCTAACCCTAACCCTAACCCTAACCCTATTCTTGGATTGTTCTTCCGGTGTTCATTCACTCTAATCCTAACCCTAACCCTAACCCTAACCCTAACCCTAACCCTAACCCTAACCCTAACCCTAACCCTAACCCTAACCCTAACCCTAATCTTAGATTGTTCTTGTAGTGTTCATTCATCCTAACCCTAACCCTAACCCTAACCCTAACCCTAACCCGAACCCGAACCCGAACCCGAACCCGAACCCTAACCCTAATCTTGGATTGTTCTTGTGGTGTTCATTCCTCCTAACCCTAACCCTAACCCTAACCCTAACCCTAACCCTATTCTTGGATTGTTCTTGCGGTGTTCATTCACCCTAACCCTAACCCTAACCCTAACCCTAAACCTAACCCTCATCCTAACCCTAACCCTAACCCTAACCCTAACCCTAACCCTATTCTTGGATTGTTCTTGCGGTGTTCATTCACCCTAACCCTAACCTTAACCCTAACCCTAATCTTGGATTGTTCTTGCGGTGTTCATTCATCCTAACCCTAACCCTAACCCTAACCCTAACCCTAACCCTAACCCTAACCCTAACCCTAACCCTAACCCTAACCCTAATCTTGGATTGTTCTTGCGGTGTTCATTCACCCTAACCCTAACCCTAACCCTAACCCTAACCCTAACCATAACCATAACCCTAACCCTAACCCTAATCTTGGATTGTTCTTGTAGTGTTCATTCATCCTAACCCTAACCCTAACCCTAACCCTAACCCTAACCCTAACCCTAACCCTAACCCTAATCTTGGATTGTTCTTGCGGTTTTCATTCATCCTAAACCTAACCCTAACCCTAACCCTAACCCTAACCCTAACCCTAACCCTAACCCTAACCCTAACCCTAACCCTAATCTTGGATTGTTCTTGTAGTGTTCATTCATCCTAACCCTAACCCTAACCCTAACCCTAACCCTAATCTTGGATTGTTCTTGCGGTGTTTTTTCATCCTAACCCTAACCCTAACCCTAACCCTAACCCTAACCCTAACCCTAACCCTAACCCTAACCCTATTCTTGGATTGTTCTTGCGGTGTTCATTCACCCTAACCCTAACCCTAACCCTAACCCTAACCCTAACCCTAACCCTAACCCTAACCCTAACCCTAAACTTGGATTGTTCTTGTGGTGTTCATTCATCCTAACCCTAACCCTAACCCTAACCCTATCCCTATTCTTGGATTGTTCTTGCGGTGTTCATTAACCCTAACCCTAACCCTAACCCTAACCCTAACCCTAACCCTAACCCTAACCCTAACCCTAACCCTAACCCTAACCCTAATCCTAATCTTGGATTGTTGTTGCGGTGTTCATTCACTCTAACCCTAACCCTAACCCTAACCCTAACCCTAACCCTAATCTTGGTATGTTCTTGCGTTGTTCATTCACCCTAACCCTAACCCTAACCCTAACCCTAACCCTAACCCTAATCTTGGATTGTTCTTGTGCTGTTCATTCATCCTAACCCTAACCCTAACCCTAACCCTAACCCTAACCCTAACCCTAACCCTAACCCTAACCCTAACCCTAATCTTGGATTGTTCTTGTAGTGTTCATTCATCCTAACCCTAACCCTAACCCTAACCCTAACCCTAACCCTAACCCTAACCCTAACCCTAACCCTAACCCTAACCCTTACCCTTACCCTTACCCTTACCCTAACCCTAATCTTGGATTGTTCTTGCGGTGTTCATTCACCCTAACCCTAACCCTAACCCTAACCCTAATCCTAACCCTATCCTTAACCTTAACCTTAACCCTAACCCTAACCCTAACCCTAACCCTAACCCTAACCCTAACCCTAATCTTGGTATGTTCTTGCGTTGTTCATTCACCCTAACCCTAACCCTAACCCTAACCCTAACCCTAACCCTAACCCTAACCCTAACCCTAATCTTGGATTGTTCTTGTGGTGTTCATTCATCCTAACCCTAACCCTAACCCTAACCCTAACCCTAACCCTAACCCTAACCCTAACCCTAACCCTAACCCTAACCCTAATCTTGGATTGTTCTTGCGGTGTTCATTCACCCTAACCCTAACCCTAACCCTAACCCTAACCCTAACCCTAACCCTAACCCTAACCCTAACCCTAATCATGGATTGTTCTTGCGGTGTTCATTCATCCTAACCCTAACCCTAACTCTAACCCTAACCCTAACCCTAACCCTAACCCTAACCCTAACCCTAACCCTAACCCTAACCCTAACCCTATTCTTGGATTGTTCTTCCGGTGTTCATTCACTCTAACCCTAACCCTAACCCTAACCCTAACCCTAACCCTAACCCTAACCCTAACCCTATTCTTGGATTGTTCTTGCGGTGTTCATTCATCCTAACCCTAACCCTAACCCTAACCCTAACCCTAACCCTAACCCTAACCCTAACCCTAACCCTAACCCTAACCCTAACCCTAATCTTGGATTGTTCTTGCGGTGTTCATTCATCCTAACCCTAACCCTAACCCTAACCCTAACCCTAACCCTAACCCAAACCCTAACTCTAACCCGAACCCTAACCCTAACCCTAACCCTAACCCTAACCCTAACCCTAACCCTAACCCTAACCCCAACCCTAACGCTAACCCTAACCCTAACCCTAACCCTAAACTTGGATTGTTCTTGTGGTGTTCATTCATCCTAACCCTAACCCTAACCCTAACCCTATTCTTGGATTGTTCTTGCGGTGTTCATTAACCCTAACCCTAACCCTACCCCTAACCCTAACCCTAACCCTAACCCTAATCTTGGATTGTTCTTGCGGTGTTCATTCACCCTAACCCTAACCCTAACCCTAACCCTAAGCCTAACCCTAACACTAACACTAACACTAACCCTTATCTTGGATTGTTCTTGCGGTGTTCATTAACCCTAACCCTAACCCTAACCCTAACCCTAACCCTAACCCTAACCCTAATCTTGGATTGTTCTTGCGGTGTTCATTCACCCTAACCCTAACCCTAACCCTAACCCTAACCCTAACCCTAACCCTAACCCTAACCCTAACCCTAACCCTAACCCTAACCCTAACCCTAATCTTGGATTGTTCTTGTAGTGTTCATTCATCCTAACCCTAACCCTAACCCTAACCCTAACCCTAACCCTAACCCTAACCCTAACCCTAACCCTAACCCTAACCCTAACCCTAACCCTAATCTTGGATTGTTCTTGCGGTGTTCATTCATCCTAAACCTAACCCTAACCCTAACTCTAACCCTAACCCTAACCCTAACCCGAACCCGAACCCGAACCCGAACCCGAACCCTAACCCTAACCCTAACCCTAACCCTAACCCTAACCCTAACCCTAACCCTATTCTTGGATTGTTCTTCCGGTGTTCATTCACTCTAATGCTAACCCTAACCCTAACCCTAACCCTAACCCTAACCCTAACCCTAACCCTAACCCTAATCTTAGATTGTTCTTGTAGTGTTCATTCATCCTAACCCTAACCCTAACCCTAACCCTAACCCTAACCCTAACCCTAACCCTAACTCTAATCTTGGATTGTTCTTGTGGTGTTCATTCCTCCTAACCCTAACCCTAACCCTAACCCTAACCCTAACCCTAACCCTAACCCTAACCCTAACCCTAACCCTAACCCTAACCCTATTCTTGGATTGTTCTTGCGGTGTTCATTCACCCTAACCCTAACCCTAACCCTAACCCTAAACCTAAACCTAACCCTCATCCTAACCCTAACCCTAACCCTAACCCTAACCCTAACCCTATTCTTGGATTGTTCTTGCGGTGTTCATTCACCCTAACCCTAACCCTAACCCTAACCCTAACCCTAATCTTGGATTGTTCTTGCGGTGTTCATTCATCCTAACCCTAACCCTAACCCTAACCCTAACCCTAACCCTAACCCTAACCCTAACCCTAACCCTGACCCTAATCTTGGATTGTTCTTGCGGTGTTCATTCACCCTAACCCTAACCCTAACCCTAACCCTAACCCTAACCCTAACCATAACCATAACCCTAACCCTAACCCTAACCCTAACCCTAATCTTGGATTGTTCTTGTAGTGTTCATTCATCCTAACCCTAACCCTAACCCTAACCCTAACCCTAACCCTAACCCTAACCCTAACCCTAACCCTAACCCTAACCCTAACCCTAACCCTAACCCTAACCCTAACCCTAATCTTGGATTGTTCTTGCGGTTTTCATTCATCCTAAACCTAACCCTAACCCTAACTCTAACCCTAACCCTAACCCTAACCCTAACCCTAACCCTAACCCTAACCCTAACCCTAACCCTAACCCTAACCCTATTCTTGGATTGTTCTTCCGGTGTTCATTCACCCTAACCCTAACCCTAACCCTAACCCTAACCCTAACCCTAACCCTATTCTTGGATTGTTCTTGCGGTGTTCATTCACCCTAACCCTAACCCTAACCCTAACCCTAACCCTAACCCTAACCCTAACCCTAACCCTAACCCTAACCCTAACCCTAACCCTAATCTTGGATTGTTCTTGTAGTGTTCATTCATCCTAACCCTAACCCTAACCCTAACCCTAATCTTAGATTGTTCTTGCGGTGTTCATTCATCCTAACCCTAACCCTAACCCTAACCCTAACCCTAACCCTAACCCTAACCCTAACCCTAACCCTAACCCTAACCCTATTCTTGGATTGTTCTTGCGGTGTTCATTCACTCTAACCCTAACCCTAACCCTAACCCTAACCCTAACCCTAACCCTAACCCTAACCCTAACCCTAATCTTGGATTGTTCTTGCGGTGTTCATTCATCCTAAACCTAACCCTAACCCTAACTCTAACCCTAACCGTAACCCTAACCGTAACCCTAACCCTAACCCTATTCTTGGATTGTTCTTCCGGTGTTCATTCACTCTAACCCTAACCCTAACCCTAACCCTAACCCTAACCCTAACCCTAACCCTAACCCTAACCCTAACCCTAACCCTAACCCTAACCCTAACCCTAATCTTAGATTGTTCTTGTAGTGTTCATTCATCCTAACCCTAACCCTAACCCTAACCCTAACCCTAACCCTAACACTAACCCTAACCCTAACCCTAACCCTAACCCTAATCTTGGATTGTTCTTGTGGTGTTCATTCCTCCTAACCCTAACCCTAACCCTAACCCTAACCCTAATCTTGGATTGTTCTTGTGGTGTTCATTCCTCCTAACCCTAACCCTAACCCTAACCCTAACCCTAACCCTAACCCTATTCTTGGATTGTTCTTGCGGTGTTCATTCACCCTAACCCTAACCCTAACCCTAAACCTAACCCTCATCCTAACCCTAACCCTAACCCTAACCCTAACCCTATTCTTGGATTGTTCTTGCGGTGTTAATTCACCCTAACCCTAACCCTAACCCTAACCCTAACCCTAACCCTAATCTTGGATTGTTCTTGCGGTGTTCATTCATCCTAACCCTAACCCTAACCCTAACCCTAACCCTAACCCTAATCTTGGATTGTTCTTGCGGTGTTCATTCACCCTAACCCTAACCCTAACCCTAACCCTAACCCTAACCCTAACCCTAACCCTAACCCTAACCCTAATCTTGGATTGTTCTTGCGGTGTTCATTCACCCTAACCCTAACCCTAACCCTAACCCTAACCCTAACCCTAATCTTGGATTGTTCTTGCGGTGTTCATTCATCCTAACCCTAACCCTAACCCTAACCCTAACCCTAACCCTAATCCTAACCCTAACCCTAACCCTAACCCTAAGCCTAACCCTAACCCTAACCCTAAGCCTAACCCTAACACTAACACTAACACTAACCCTTATCTTGGATTGTTCTTGCGGTGTTCATTAACCCTAACCCTAACCCTAACCCTAACCCTAACCCTAACCGTAACCGTAACCGTAACCCTAACCCTAACCCTAACCCTAACCCTAACCCTAACCCTAACCCTAACCCTAACCCTAACCCGAACCCTAATCTTGGATTGATCTTGCGGTGTTCATTCACCCTAACCCTAACCCTAACCCTAACCCTAATCCTAACCCTAACCCTAACCCTAACCCTAACCCTAACCCTAACCATAACCCTAACCCTAACCCTAACCCTAATCTTGGATTGTTCTTGTAGTGTTCATTCATCCTAACCCTAACCCTAACCCTAACCCTAACCCTAACCCTAACCCTAACCCTAACCCTAATCTTGGATTGTTCTTGCGGTGTTCAATCATCCTAAACCTAACCCTAATCCTAACTCTAACCCTAACCCTAACCCTAACCCTAACCCTACCCTAACCGTAACCCTAACCCTAACCCTAACCCTAACCCTATTCTTGGATTGTTCTTCCGGTGTTCATTCACTCTAACCCTAACCCTAACCCTAACCCTAACCCTAACCCTAACCCTAACCCTAACCCTAACCCTAACCCTAATCTTAGATTGTTCTTGTAGTGTTCATTCATCCTAACCCTAACCCTAACCCTAACCCTAACCCTAACCCTAACCCTAACCCGAACCCGAACCCGAACCCGAACCCGAACCCTAACCCTAATCTTGGATTGTTCTTGTGGTGTTCATTCCTCCTAACCCTAACCCTAACCCTAACCCTAACCCTAACCCTATTCTTGGATTGTTCTTGCGGTGTTCATTCACCCTAACCCTAACCCTAACCCTAAACCTAACCCTCATCCTAACCCTAACCCTAACCCTAACCCTAACCCTAACCCTATTCTTGGATTGTTCTTGCGGTGTTCATTCACCCTAACCCTAACCTTAACCCTAACCCTAATCTTGGATTGTTCTTGCGGTGTTCATTCATCCTAACCCTAACCCTAACCCTAACCCTAACCCTAACCCTAACCCTAACCCTAACCCTAACCCTAACCCTAACCCTAACCCTAATCTTGGATTGTTCTTGCGGTGTTCATTCACCCTAACCCTAACCCTAACCCTAACCCTAACCCTAACCCTAACCCTAACCCTAACCATAACCCTAACCCTAACCCTAACCCTAATCTTGGATTGTTCTTGTAGTGTTCATTCATCCTAACCCTAACCCTAACCCTAACCCTAACCCTAACCCTAACCCTAACCCTAACCCTAACCCTAATCTTGGATTGTTCTTGCGGTTTTCATTCATCCTAAACCTAACCCTAACCCTAACCCTAACCCTAACCCTAACCCTAACCCTAATCTTGGATTGTTCTTGTAGTGTTCATTCATCCTAACCCTAACCCTAACCCTAACCCTAACCCTAATCTTGGATTGTTCTTGCGGTGTTCATTCATCCTAACCCTAACCCTAACCCTAACCCTAACCCTAACCCTAACCCTAACCCTAACCCTAACCCTAACCCTAACCCTATTCTTGGATTGTTCTTGCGGTGTTCATTCACCCTAACCCTAACCCTAACCCTAACCCTAACCCTAACCCTAACCCTAACCCTAACCCTAACCCTAACCCTAACCCTAACCCTAAACTTGGATTGTTCTTGTGGTGTTCATTCATCCTAACCCTAACCCTAACCCTAACCCTATCCCTATTCTTGGATTGTTCTTGCGGTGTTCATTAACCCTAACCCTAACCCTAACCCTAACCCTAACCCTAACCCTAACCCTAACCCTAACCCTAACCCTAATCCTAATCTTGGATTGTTCTTGCGGTGTTCATTCACTCTAACCCTAACCCTAACCCTAACCCTAACCCTAACCCTAATCTTGGTATGTTCTTGCGTTGTTCATTCACCCTAACCCTAACCCTAACCCTAACCCTAACCCTAATCTTGGATTGTTCTTGTGCTGTTCATTCATCCTAACCCTAACCCTAACCCTAACCCTAACCCTAACCCTAACCCTAACCCTAACCCTAACCCTTACCCTTACCCTTACCCTTACCCTAACCCTAATCTTGGATTGTTCTTGCGGTGTTCATTCACCCTAACCCTAACCCTAACCCTAACCCTAACCCTAACCCTAACCCTATCCTTAACCTTAACCTTAACCCTAACCCTAACCCTAACCCTAACCCTAACCCTAACCCTAACCCTAACCCTAACCCTAATCTTGGTATGTTCTTGCGTTGTTCATTCACCCTAACCCTAACCCTAACCCTAACCCTAACCCTAATCTTGGATTGTTCTTGTGCTGTTCATTCATCCTAACCCTAACCCTAACCCTAACCCTAACCCTAACCCTAACCCTAACCCTTACCCTTACCCTTACCCTTACCCTAACCCTAATCTTGGATTGTTCTTGCGGTGTTCATTCACCCTAACCCTAACCCTAACCCTAACCCTAACCCTAACCCTAACCCTATCCTTAACCTTAACCTTAACCCTAACCCTAACCCTAACCCTAACCCTAACCCTAACCCTAACCCTAACCCTAACCCTAATCTTGGTATGTTCTTGCGTTGTTCATTCACCCTAACCCTAACCCTAACCCTAACCCTAACCCTAACCCTAACCCTAATCTTGGATTGTTCTTGTGGTGTTCATTCATCCTAACCCTAACCCTAACCCTAACCCTAACCCTAACCCTAACCCTAACCCTAACCCTAACCCTAATCTTGGATTGTTCTTGCGGTGTTCATTCACCCTAACCCTAACCCTAACCCTAACCCTAACCCTAACCCTAACCCTAACCCTAACCCTAATCATGGATTGTTCTTGCGGTGTTCATTCATCCTAACCCTAACCCTAACCCTAACCCTAACCCTAACCCTAACCCTAACCCTAACCCTAACCCTAACCCTAACCCTATTCTTGGATTGTTCTTCCGGTGTTCATTCACTCTAACCCTAACCCTAACCCTAACCCTAACCCTAACCCTAACCCTAACCCTAACCCTAACCCTAACCCTATTCTTGGATTGTTCTTGCGGTGTTCATTCATCCTAACCCTAACCCTAACCCTAACCCTAACCCTAACCCTAACCCTAACCCTAATCTTGGATTGTTCTTGCGGTGTTCATTCATCCTAACCCTAACCCTAACCCTAACCCTAACCCTAACCCTAACCCTAACCCTAACCCAAACCCTAACTCTAACCCGAACCCTAACCCTAACCCTAACCCTAACCCCAACCCTAACGCTAACCCTAACCCTAACCCTAACCCTAAACTTGGATTGTTCTTGTGGTGTTCATTCATCCTAACCCTAACCCTAACCCTAACCCTATTCTTGGATTGTTCTTGCGGTGTTCATTAACCCTAACCCTAACCCTAACCCTAACCCTAATCTTGGATTGTTCTTGCGGTGTTCATTCACCCTAACCCTAACCCTAACCCTAACCCTAACCCTAAGCCTAACCCTAACACTAACACTAACACTAACCCTTATCTTGGATTGTTCTTGCGGTGTTCATTAACCCTAACCCTAACCCTAACCCTAACCCTAACCCTAACCCTAACCCTAACCCTAACCCTAATCTTGGATTGTTCTTGCGGTGTTCATTCACCCTAACCATAACCCTAACCCTAACCCTAACCCTAACCCTAACCCTAACCCTAACCCTAACCCTAACCCTAACCCTAACCCTAACCCTAACCCTAACCCTAACCCTAACCCTAATCTTGGATTGTTCTTGCGGTGTTCATTCATCCTAAACCTAACCCTAACCCTAACTCTAACCCTAACCCTAACCCTAACCCTAACCCTAACCCTAACCCTAACCCTAACCCTAACCCGAACCCGAACCCGAACCCGAACCCTAACCCTAACCCTAACCCTAACCCTATTCTTGGATTGTTCTTCCGGTGTTCATTCACTCTAATGCTAACCCTAACCCTAACCCTAACCCTAACCCTAACCCTAACCCTAACCCTAACCCTAACCCTAACCCTAACCCTAACCCTAATCTTAGATTGTTCTTGTAGTGTTCATTCATCCTAACCCTAACCCTAACCCTAACCCTAACCCTAACCCTAACCCTAACCCTAACCCTAACTCTAATCTTGGATTGTTCTTGTGGTGTTCATTCCTCCTAACCCTAACCCTAACCCTAACCC
>NW_028113043.1:147500-150000 GCF_964234715.1 Podarcis melisellensis | reverse complement strand
CTAACCCTAACCCTAACCCTAACCCTAACCCTAACCCGAACCCTAATCTTGGATAGTTCTTGTAGTGTTCATTCATCCTAACCCTAACCCTAACCCTAACCCTAACCCTAACCCTAACCCTAACCCTAACCCTAACCCTAACCCTAACCCTAACCCTAACCCTAACCCTAATCTTGGATGGTTCTTGCGGTGTTCATTCATCCTAAACCTAACCCTAACCCTAACTCTAACTCTAACCCTAACCCTAACCCTAACCCTAACCCTAACCCTAACCCTAACCCTAACCCTAACCCTAACCCTAACCCTAACCCTAACCCTAAAACTAACCCTAACCCTAACCCTTACCCTAACCCTAACCCTAACCCTAACCCTAATCCTAACCCTAACCCTAACCCTAACCTTAACCTTAACCCTAACCCTAACCCTAACCCTAACCCTAACCCTAAAACTAACCCTAACCCTAACCCTTACCCTAACCCTAATCTTGGATTGCTCTTGCGGTGTTCATTCACCCTAACCCTAACCCTAACCCTAACCCTAACCCTAACCCTAACCCTAACCCTAATCCTAATCCTAATCCTAACCCTAACCCTAACCCTAACCCTAACCCTAACCCTAACCCTAACCCTAACCCTAACCCTAATCTTGGATTGTTCTTGCGGTGTTCATTCACCCTAACCCTAACCCTAACCCTAACCCTAACCCTAACCCTAACCCTAACCCTTATCTTGGATTGTTCTTGCGGTGTTCATTCATCCTAACCCTAACCCTAACCCTAACCCTAACCCTAACCCTAACCCTAACCCTAACCCTAATCTTGGATTGCTCTTGCGGTGTTCATTCACCCTAACCCTAACCCTAACCCTAACCCTAATCCTAACCCTAACCTTAACCCTAACCCTAACCCTAACCCTAACCCTAACCCTAACCCTAACCCTAATCTTGGATTGTTCTTGCGGTGTTCATTCACCCTAACCCTAACCCTAACCCTAACCCTAACCCTAACCCCAACCCTAACCCTAACCCTAACCCTAACCCTAACCCTAACCCTAAAACTAACCCTAACCCTAACCCTAACCCTTACCCTAACCCTAATCTTGGATTTTTCTTGCGGTGTTCATTCACCCTAACCCTAACCCTAACCCTAACCCTAACCCTAACCCTAACCCTTACCCTAACCCTAACCCTAACCTTAACCTTAACCCTAACCCTAACCCTAACCCTAACCCTAACCCTAACCCTAACCCTAACCCTAACCCTAACCTTAACCTTAACCCTAACCCTAACCCTAAAACTAACCGTAACCCTAACCCTAACCCTTACCCTAACCCTAACCCTAACCCTAACCCTAACCCTAACCCTAACCCTAACCCTAACCCTAACCCTAACCCTAACCCTAACCCTAATCTTGGATTGTTCTTGCGGTGTTCATTCACCCTAACCCTAACCCTAACCCTAACCCTAACCCTAACCCTAACCCTAACCCTAACCCTAACCCTAACCCTAACCCTAACCCTAACCCTAACCCTAACCCTAACCCTTATCTTGGATTGTTCTTGCTGTGTTCATTCATCCTAACCCTAACCATAACCCTAACCCTAACCCTAATCTTGGATTGCTCTTGCGGTATTCATTCACCCTAACCCTAACCCTAACCCTAACCCTAACCCTAACCCTAACCCTAACCCTTACCCTTACCCTAACCCTAATCCTAACCCTAACCCTAACCCTAACCCTAACCCTAACCCTAACCCTAACCCTAACCCTAATCTTGGATTGTTCTTGCGGTGTTCATTCACCCTAACCCTAACCCTAACCCTAACCCTAACCCTAACCCTAACCCTAACCCTAACCCTTACCCTAATCTTGGATTGTTCTTGCGTTTTTCATTCACCCTAACCCTAACCCTAACCCTAACCCTAACCCTAATCTTGGATTGTTCTTGTGGTGTTCATTCATCCTAACCCTAACCCTAACCCTAACCCTAACCCTAACCTTAACCCTAACCCTAACCCTAACCCTAACCCTAACCCTAACCCTAACCCTAACCCTAACCCTAACCCTAATCTTGGATTGTTCTTGCGGTGTTTATTCACCCTAACCCTAACCCTAACCCTAACCCTAACCCTAACCCTAACCCTAACCCTAACCCTAACCCTAACCCTAACCCGAACCCTAATCTTGGATAGTTCTTGTAGTGTTCATTCATCCTAACCCTAACCCTAACCCTAACCCTAACCCTAACCCTAACCCTAACCCTAACCCTAACCCTAACCCTAACCCTAACCCTAACCCTAACCCTAACCCTAACCCTAACCCTAATCTTGGATGGTTCTTGCGGTGTTCATTCATCCTAAACCTAACCCTAACCCTAACTCTAACTCTAACCCTAACCCTAACCCTAACCCTAACCCTAACCCTAACCCTAACCCTAACCCTAACCCTAACCCTAACCCTAACCCTAAAACTAACCCTAACCCTAACCCTTACCCTAACCCTA
>NW_028113043.1:87500-115000 GCF_964234715.1 Podarcis melisellensis | reverse complement strand
ACCCTAACCCTAACCCTAACCCTAACCCTAACCCTAACCCTAACCCTAACCCTAACCCTAACCCTAACCCTAACCCTAACCCTAATCTTGGATTGTTCTTGCGGTGTTCATTCATCCTAAACCTAACCCTAACCCTAACTCTAACCCTAACCCTAACCCTAACCCTAACCCTAACCCTAACCCTAACCCTAACCCTAACCCTAACTCTAACCCTAACCCTAACCCTAACCCTAACCCTAACCCTAACCCTATTCTTGGATTGTTCTTCGGTGTTCATTCACTCTAACCCTAATCCTAACCCTAACCCTAACCCTAACCCTAACCCTAACCCTAACCCTATTCTTGGATTGTTCTTGTAGTGTTCATTCATCCTAACCCTAACCCTAACCCTAACCCTAACCCTAACCCTAACCCTAACCCTAACCCTAACCCTAACCCTAACCCTAACCCTAACCCTAATCTTGGATTGTTCATGCGGTGTTCATTCATCCTAACCCTAACCCTAACCCTAACCCTAACCCTAACCCTAACCCTAACCCTAACCCTAACCCAAACCCTAACCCTAACCCTAACCCTAACACTAACACTAACACTAACCCTTATCTTGGATTGTTCTTGCGGTGTTCATTCATCCTAACCCTAACCCTAACCCTAACCCTAACCCTAACCCTAACCCTAACCCTAACTCTAACCCGAACCCTAACCCTAACCCTAACCCTAACCCTAACCCTAACCCCAACCCTAACGCTAACCCTAACCCTAACCCTAAACTTGGATTGTTCTTGTGGTGTTCATTCATCCTAACCCTAACCCTAACCCTAACCCTATTCTTGGATTGTTCTTGCGGTGTTCATTAACCCTAACCCTAACCCTAACCCTAACCCTAACCCTAACCCTAACCCTAACCCTAATCTTGGATTGTTCTTGCGGTGTTCATTCACCCTAACCCTAACCCTAACCCTAACCCTAACCCTAACCCTAACCCTAACACTAACACTAACACTAACACTAACCCTTATCTTGGATTGTTCTTGCGGTGTTCATTAACCCTAACCCTAACCCTAACCCAAATCTTGGATTGTTCTTGCGGTGTTCATTCACCCTAACCCTAACCCTAACCCTAACCCTAACCCTAACCCTAACCATAACCCTAACCCTAACCCTAACCCTAATCTTGGATTGTTCTTGTAGTGTTCATTCATCCTAACCCTAACCCTAACCCTAACCCTAACCTTAACCCTAACCCTAACCCTAACCCTAACCCTAACCCTAACCCTAACCCTAACCCTAACCCTAACCCTAACCCTAACCCTAACCCTAACCCTAACCCTAATCTTGGATTGTTCTTGCGGTGTTCATTCATCCTAAACCTAACCCTAACCCTAACCCTAACCCTAACCCTAACCCTAACCCTAACCCTAACCCTAACCCTAACCCTAACCCTAACCCTAACCCTAACCCTAACCCTAACCCTATTCTTGGATTGTTCTTCCGGTGTTCATTCACTCTAATCCTAACCCTAACCCTAACCCTAACCCTAACCCTAACCCCAACCCTAACGCTAACCCTAACCCTAACCCTAACCCTAAACTTGGATTGTTCTTGTGGTGTTCATTCATCCTAACCCTAACCCTAACCCTAACCCTAACCCTATTCTTGGATTGTTCTTGCGGTGTTCATTAACCCTAACCCTAACCCTAACCCTAACCCTAACCCTAACCCTAACCCTAACCCTAACCCTAACCTTAACCCTAACCCTAACCCTAACCCTAACCCTAACCCTAATCTTGGATTGTTCTTGCGGTTTTCATTCATCCTAAACCTAACCCTAACCCTAACCCTAACCCTAACCCTAACCCTAACCCTAACCCTAACCCTATTCTTGGATTGTTCTTCCGGTGTTCATTCACTCTAACCCTAACCCTAACCCTAACCCGAACCCGAACCCGAACCCTAACCCTAACCCTAACCCTAACCCTAACCCTATTCTTGGATTGTTCTTCCGGTGTTCATTCACCCTAACCCTAACCCTAACCCTAACCCTAACCCTAACCCTAACCCTAACCCTAACCCTAACCCTAATCTTGGATTGTTCTTGTAGTGTTCATTCATCCTAACCCTAACCCTAACCCTAACCCTAACCCTAACCCTAACACTAACCCTAACCCTAATCCTAACCCTAATCTTCGATTGTTCTTGCGGTGTTCATTCATCCTAAACCTAACCCTAACCCTAACCCTAACTCTAACCCTAACCCTAACCCTAACCCTAACCCTAACCCTAACACTAACCCTAACCCTAACCCTAACCCTAACCCTAACCCTAACCCTAACCCTAACCCTAACCCTATTCTTGGATTGTTCTTCCGGTGTTCATTCACTCTAATCCTAACCCTAACCCTAACCCTAATCTTGGATTGTTCTTGTGGTGTTCATTCATCCTAACCCTAACCCTAACCCTAACCCTATTCTTTGATTGTTCTTGCGGTGTTCATTAACCCTAACCCTAACCCTAACCCTAACCCTAACCCTAACCCTAACCCTAACCCTAACCCTAATCTTGGATTGTTCTTGCGGTTTTCATTCATCCTAAACCTAACCCTAACCCTAACCCTAACCCTAACCCTAACCCTAACCCTAACCCTAACCCTAACCCTAACCCTATTCTTGGATTGCTCTTCCGGTGTTCATTCACTCTAACCCTAACCCTAACCCTAACCCTAACCCTAACCCTAACCCTAACCCGAACCCTAACCCGAACCCTAACCCTAACCCTAACCCTAACCCTAACCCTATTCTTGGATTGTTCTTCCGGTGTTCATTCACCCTAACCCTAACCCTAACCCTAACCCTAACCCTAACCCTAACCCTAACCCTAACCCTAACCCTAACCCTAACCCTAACCCTAATCTTGGATTGTTCTTGTAGTGTTCATTCATCCTAACCCTAACCCTAACCCTAACCCTAACCCTAACCCTAACCCTAATCTTGGATTGTTCTTGCGGTGTTCATTCATCCTAACCCTAACCCTAACCCTAACCCTAACCCTAACCCTAACCCTAACCCTAACCCTAACCCTAACCCTAACCCTAACCCTAACCCTAACCCTAACCCTAATCTTGGATTGTTCTTGCGGTGTTCATTCATCCTAAACCTAACCCTAACCCTAACTCTAACCCTAACCCTAACCCTAACCCTAACCCTAACCCTAACCCTAACTCTAACCCTAACCCTAACCCTAACCCTAACCCTATTCTTGGATTGTTCTTCCGGTGTTCATTCACTCTAACCCTAACCCTAACCCTAACCCTAACCCTATTCTTGGATTGTTCTTGTAGTGTTCATTCATCCTAACCCTAACCCTAACCCTAACCCTAACCCTAACCCTAACCCTAACCCTAACCCTAACCCTAACCCTAACCCTAATCTTGGATTGTTCTTGCGGTGTTCATTCACCCTAACCCTAACCCTAACCCTAACCCTAACCCTAACCCTAACCCTAACCCTAACCCTAACCCTAACCCAAACCCTAACCCTAACACTAACCCTAACACGAACACTAACACTAACCCTTATCTTGGATTGTTCTTGCGGTGTTCATTCATCCTAACCCTAACCCTAACCCTAACCCTAACCCTAACCCTAACCCTAACCCGAACCCTAACCCTAACCCTAACCCTAACCCTAACCCTAACCCTAACCCTAACCCCAACACTAACGCTAACCCTAACCCTAACCCTAACCCTAAACTTGGATTGTTCTTGTGGTGTTCATTCATCCTAACCCTAACCCTCACCCTAACCCTAACCCTATTCTTGGATTGTTCTTGCGGTGTTCATTAACCCTAACCCTAACCCTAACCCTAACCCTAACCCTAACCCTAACCCTAACCCTAACCCTAACCCTAATCTTGGATTGTTCTTGCGGTGTTCATTGACCCTAACCCTAACCCTAACCCTAACCCTAACCCTAACACTAACACTAACACTAACACTAACACTAACCCTTATCTTGGATTGTTCTTGCGGTGTTCATTAACCCTAACCCTAACCCTAACCCAAATCTTGGATTGTTCTTGCGGTGTTCATTCACCCTAACCCTAACCCTAACCCTAACCCTAACCCTAACCCTAACCCTAACCCTAACCCTAACCATAACCCTAACCCTAACCCTAACCCTAATCTTGGATTGTTCTTGTAGTGTTCATTCATCCTAACCCTAACCCTAACCCTAACCCTAACCCTAACCCTAACCCTAACCCTAACCCTAATCTTGGATTGTTCTTGCGGTGTTCATTCATCCTAAACCTAACCCTAACCCTAACCCTAACCCTAACCCTAACCCTAACCCTAACCCTAACCCTAACCCTATTCTTGGATTGTTCTTGCGGTGTTCATTCACCCTAACCCTAACCCTAACCCTAACCCTAACCCTCATCCTAACCCTAACCCTAACCCTAACCCTAACCCTAACCCTAACCCTATTCTTGGATTGTTCTTGCGGTGTTCATTCACCCTAACCCTAACCCTAACCCTAACCCTAACCCTAACCCTAACCCTAACCCTAATCTTGGATTGTTCTTGCGGTGTTCATTCATCCTAACCCTAACCCTAACCCTAACCCTAACCCTAACCCTAACCCTAACCCTAACCCTAACCCTAACCCTAATCTTGTATTGTTCTTGCGGTGTTCATTCACCCTAACCCTAACCGTAACCCTAACCCTAACCCTAACCCTAACCCTAACCCTAACCCTAACCCTGACCCTAACCCTAATCTTGGATTGTTCTTGCGGTGTTCATTCACCCTAACCCTAACCCTAACCCTAACCCTAACCCTAACCCTAACCCTAACCCTAACCCTAATCTTGGATTGTTCTTGCGGTGTTCATTCATCCTAAACCTAACCCTAACCCTAACCCTAACCCTAACCCTAACCCTAACCCTAACCCTAACCCTAACCCTAACCCTAACCCCAACCCTAACGCTAACCCTAACCCTAACCCTAACCCTAAACTTGGATTGTTCTTGTGGTGTTCATTCATCCTAACCCTAACCCTAACCCTAACCCTAACCCTATTCTTGGATTGTTCTTGCGGTGTTCATTAACCCTAACCCTAACCCTAACCCTAACCCTAACCCTAACCCTAATCTTGGATTGTTCTTGCGGTGTTCATTCACCCTAACCCTAACCCTAACCCTAACCCTAACCCTAACCCTAACCCTAACCCTAACCCTAACCCTTATCTTGGATTGTTCTTGCGGTGTTCATTAACCCTAACCCTAACCCTAACCCAAATCTTGGATTGTTCTTGCGGTGTTCATTCACCCTAACCCTAACCCTAACCCTAACCCTAACCCTAACCATAACCCTAACCCTAACCCTAACCCTAACCCTAATCTTGGATTGTTCTTGTAGTGTTCATTCATCCTAACCCTAACCCTAACCCTAACCCTAACCCTAACCCTAACCCTAACCCTAACCCTAATCTTGGATTGTTCTTGCGGTGTTCATTCATCCTAAACCTAACCCTAACCCTAACCCTAACCCTAACCCTAACCCTAACCCTAACCCTAACCCTATTCTTGGATTGTTCTTGCGGTGTTCATTCACCCTAACCCTAACCCTAACCCTAACCCTAACCCTCATCCTAACCCTAACCCTAACCCTAACCCTAACCCTATTCTTGGATTGTTCTTGCGGTGTTCATTCACCCTAACCCTAACCCTAACCCTAACCCTAAGCCTAATCTTGGATTGTTCTTGCGGTGTTCATTCATCCTAACCCTAACCCTAACCCTAACCCTAACCCTAACCCTAACCCTAACCCTAACCCTAACCCTAACCCTAACCCTAACCCTAACCCTAATCTTGGATTGTTCTTGCGGTGTTCATTCACCCTAACCCTAACCCTAACCCTAACCCTAACCCTAACCCTAACCCTAACCCTAACCCTAATCTTGGATTGTTCTTGCGGTGTTCATTCACCCTAACCCTAACCCTAACCCTAACCCTAACCCTAACCCTAACCCTAACCCTAATCTTGGATTGTTCTTGCGGTGTTCATTCATCCTAAACCTAACCCTAACCCTAACCCTAACCCTAACCCTAACCCTAACCCTAACCCTAACCCTAACCCTAACACTAACACTAACACTAACACTAACCCTTATCTTGGATTGTTCTTGCGGTGTTCATTCATCCTAACCCTAACCCTAACCCTAACCCTAACCCTAACCCTAACCCTAACCCTAATCCTAACCCTAACACTAACCCTAACCCTAACCCTAACCCTAACCCTAACCCCAACCCTAACCCTAACCCTAACCCTAACCCTAACCCTAACCCTAATCTTGGATTGTTCTTGTGGTGTTCATTCATCCTAACCCTAACCCTAACCCTAACCCTAACCCTAACCCTAACCCTAACCCTATTCTTGGATTGTTCTTGCGGTGTTCATTCACCCTAACCCTAACCCTAACCCTAACCCTAATCTTGGATTGTTCTTGCGGTGTTCATTCATCCTAACCCTAACCCTAACCCTAACCCTAACCCTAACCCTAACCCTAACCCTAACCCTAACCCTAACCCTAACCCTAACCCTAACCCTAATCTTGGATTGTTCTTGCGGTGTTCATTCACCCTAACCCTAACCCTAACCCTAACCCTAACCATAACCATAACCCTAACCCTAACCCTAACCCTAACCCTAACCCTAACCCTAACCCTAACCCTAACCCTAATCTTGGATTGTTCTTGTAGTGTTCATTCATCCTAACCCTAACCCTAACCCTAACCCTAACCCTAACCCTAACCCTAACCCTAACCCTAACCCTAACCCTAACCCTAATCTTGGATTGTTCTTGCGGTTTTCATTCATCCTAAACCTAACCCTAACCCTAACCCTAACTCTAACCCTAACCCTAACCCTAACCCTAACCCTAACCCTAACCCTAACCCTAACCCTAACCCTAACCCTAACCCTAACCCTATTCTTGGATTGTTCTTCCAGTGTTCATTCACTCTAACCCTAACCCTAACCCTAACCTTAACCCTAACCCTAACCCTAACCCTAACCCTAACCCTAACCCTAACCCTAACCCTAACCCTAACCCTAACCCTATTCTTGGATTGTTCTTGCAGTGTTCATTCACCCTAACCCTAACCCTAACCCTAACCCTAACCCTAACCCTAACCCTAACCCTAACCCTAACCCTAACCCTAACCCTAACCCTAACCCTAACCCTAATCTTGGATTGTTCTTGTAGTGTTCATTCATCCTAACCCTAACCCTAACCCTAACCCTAACCCTAATCTTGGATTGTTCTTGCGGTGTTCATTCATCCTAACCCTAACCCTAACCCTAACCCTAACCCTAACCCTAACCCTAACCCTAACCCTAACCCTAACCCTAACCCTAACCCTAACCCTAACCCTATTCTTGGATTGTTCTTGCGGTGTTCATTCACTCTAACCCTAACCCTAACCCTAACCCTAACCCTAACCCTAACCCTAACCCTAACCCTAACCCTAACCCTAACCCTAACCCTAAACTTGGATTGTTCTTGTGGTGTTCATTCATCCTAACCCTAACCCTAACCCTAACCCTAACCCTATTCTTGGATTGTTCTTGCGGTGTTCATTAACCCTAACCCTAACCCTAACCCTAACCCTAACCCTAACCCTAACCCTAACCCTAACCCTAACCCTAACCCTAATCTTGGATTGTTCTTGCGGTGTTCATTCACTCTAACCCTAACCCTAACCCTAACCCTAACCCTAACCCTAACCCTAACCCTAACCCTAACACTAACACTAACACTAACACTAACACTAACCCTTATCTTGGATTGTTCTTGCGGTGTTCATTAACCCTAACCCTAACCCTAACCCTAACCCTAACCCTAACCCTAACCCTAACCCTAACCCTAACCCTAACCCTAACCCTAACCCTAACCCTAATCTTGGATTGTTCTTGCGGTGTTCATTCACCCTAACCCTAACCCTAACCCTAACCCTAACCATAACCCTAACCCTAACCCTAACCCTAATCTTGGATTGTTCTTGTAGTGTTCATTCATCCTAACCCTAACCCTAACCCTAACCCTAACCCTAACCCTAACCCTAACACTAACACTAACACTAACACTAACACTAACCCTTATCTTGGATTGTTCTTGCGGTGTTCATTCATCCTAACCCTAACCCTAACCCTAACCCTAACCCTAACCCTAACCCTAACCCTAACCCTAACCCTAACCCTAACCCCAACCCTAACCCTAACCCTAACCCTAACTCTAACCCTAATCTTGGATTGTTCTTGCGGTGTTCATTCATCCTAACCCTAACCCTAACCCTAACCCTAACCCTAACCCTAACCCTAACCCTAACCCTAACCCTAACCCTAACCCTAACCCTAATCTTGGATTGTTCTTGCGGTGTTCATTCACCCTAACCCTAACCCTAACCCTAACCATAACCATAACCCTAACCCTAACCCTAACCCTAACCCTAACCCTAACCCTAACCCTAACCCTAACCCTAATCTTGGATTGTTCTTGTAGTGTTCATTCATCCTAACCCTAACCCTAACCCTAACCCTAACCCTAACCCTAACCCTAACCCTAACCCTAACCCTAACCCTAATCTTGGATTGTTCTTGCGGTTTTCATTCATCCTAAACCTAACCCTAACCCTAACCCTAACTCTAACCCTAACCCTAACCCTAACCCTAACCCTAACCCTAACCCTAACCCTAACCCTAACCCTAACCCTAACCCTAACCCTAACCCTAACCCTAACCCTAACCCTAACCCTATTCTTGGATTGTTCTTCCGGTGTTCATTCACTCTAACCGTAACCCTAACCCTAACCCTAACCCTAACCCTAACCCTAACCCTAACCCTAACCCTAACCCTAACCCTAACCCTAACCCTAACCCTATTCTTGGATTGTTCTTGCAGTGTTCATTCACCCTAACCCTAACCCTAACCCTAACCCTAACCCTAACCCTAACCCTAACCCTAACCCTAACCCTAATCTTGGATTGTTCTTGTAGTGTTCATTCATCCTAACCCTAACCCTAACCCTAACCCTAACCCTAATCTTGGATTGTTCTTGCGGTGTTCATTCATCCTAACCCTAACCCTAACCCTAACCCTAACCCTAACCCTAACCCTAACCCTATTCTTGGATTGTTCTTGCGGTGTTCATTCACCCTAACCCTAACCCTAACCCTAACCCTAACCCTAACCCTAACCCTAACCCTAAACTTGGATTGTTCTTGTGGTGTTCATTCATCCTAACCCTAACCCTAACCCTAACCCTAACCCTAACCCTATTCTTGGATTGTTCTTGCGGTGTTCATTAACCCTAACCCTAACCCTAACCCTAACCCTAACCCTAACCCTAACCCTAACCCTAACCCTAACCCTAACCCTAACCCTAACCCTAATCTTGGATTGTTCTTGCGGTGTTCATTCACTCTAACCCTAACCCTAACCCTAACCCTAACCCTAACCCTAACCCTAACCCTAACCCTAACCCTAACACTAACACTAACACTAACCATTATCTTGGATTGTTCTTGCGGTGTTCATTAACCCTAACCCTAACCCTAACCCTAACCCTAACCCTAACCCTAACCCTAACCCTAACCCTAATCTTGGATTGTTCTTGCGGTGTTCATTCACCCTAACCCTAACCCTAACCCTAACCCTAACCATAACCCTAACCCTAACCCTAATCTTGGATTGTTCTTGTAGTGTTCATTCATCCTAACCCTAACCCTAACCCTAACCCTAACCCTAACCCTAACCCTAACCCTAATCTTGGATTGTTCTTGCGGTGTTCATTCATCCTAAACCTAACCCTAACCCTAACTCTAACCCTAACCCTAACCCTAACCCTAACCGTAACCCTAACCCTAACCCTAACCCTAACCCTAACCCTAACCCTAACCCTAACCCTATTCTTGGATTGTTCTTCCGGTGTTCATTCACTCTAACCCTAACCCTAACCCTAACCCTAACCCTAACCCTAACCCTAACCCTAACCCTAACCCTAACCCTAACCCTAACCCTAATCTTAGATTGTTCTTGTAGTGTTCATTCATCCTAACCCTAACCCTAACCCTAACCCTAACCCTAACCCTAACCCTAACCCTAACCCTAACCCCAACCCTAACTCTAACCCTAACCCTAACCCTAACCCTAACCCTAAACTTGGATTGTTCTTGTGGTGTTCATTCATCCTAACCCTAACCCTAACCCTAACGCTAACCCTATTCTTGGATTGTTCTTGCGGTGTTCATTAACCCTAACCCTAACCCTAACCCTAACCCTAACCCTAACCCTAACCCTAACCCTAATCTTGGATTGTTCTTGCGGTGTTCATTCACCCTAACCCTAACCCTAACCCTAACCCTAACCCTAACCCTAAGCCTAACCCTAACACTAACACTAACACTAACCCTTATCTTGGATTGTTCTTGCGGTGTTCATTAACCCTAACCCTAACCCTAACCCTAACCCTAACCGTAACCGTAACCCTAACCCTAACCCTAACCCTAACCCGAACATTAATCTTGGATTCATCTTGCGGTGTTCATTCACCCTAACCCTAACCCTAACCCTAACCCTAACCCTAACCCTAATCCTAACCCTAACCCTAACCCTAACCCTAACCATAACCCTAACCCTAACCCTAATCTTGGATTGTTCTTGTAGTGTTCATTCATCCTAACCCTAACCCTAACCCTAACCCTAACCCTAACCCTAACCCTAACCCTAACCCTAATCTTGGATTTTTCTTGCGGTGTTCAATCATCCTAAACCTAACCCTAACCCTAACTCTAACCCTAACCCTAACCCTAACCCTAACCCTACCCTAACCGTAACCCTAACCCTAACCCTAACCCTAACCCTAACCCTATTCTTGGATTGTTCTTCCGGTGTTAATTTACTCTAATCCTAATCCTAACCCTAACCCTAACCCTAACCCTAACCCTAACCCTAACCCTAACCCTAACCCTAACCCTAACCCTAACCCTAACCCTAACCCTAACCCTAATCTTAGATTGTTCTTGTAGTGTTCATTCATCCTAACCCTAACCCTAACCCTAACCCTAACCCTAACCCTAACCCTAACCCGAACCCGAACCCGAACCCGAACCCGAACCCTAACCCTAATCTTGGATTGTTCTTGTGGTGTTCATTCCTCCTAACCCTAACCCTAACCCTAACCCTAACCCTAACCCTATTCTTGGATTGTTCTTGCGGTGTTCATTCACCCTAACCCTAACCCTAACCCTAACCCTAAACCTAACCCTCATCCTAACCCTAACCCGAACCCGAACCCGAACCCGAACCCGAACCCTAACCCTAATCTTGGATTGTTCTTGTGGTGTTCATTCCTCCTAACCCTAACCCTAACCCTAACCCTAACCCTAACCCTAACCCTAACCCTAACCCTAACCCTAACCCTAACCCTAACCCTAACCCTAACCCTAACCCTAACCCTAATCTTGGATTGTTCTTGCGGTTTTCATTCATCCTAAACCTAACCCTAACCCTAACCCTAACTCTAACCCTAACCCTAACCCTAACCCTAACCCTAACCCTAACCCTAACCCTAACCCTAACCCTAACCCTAACCCTAACCCTATTCTTGGATTGTTCTTCCGGTGTTCATTCACTCTAACCGTAACCCTAACCCTAACCCTAACCCTAACCCTAACCCTAACCCTAACCCTAACCCTATTCTTGGATTGTTCTTGCAGTGTTCATTCACCCTAACCCTAACCCTAACCCTAACCCTAACCCTAACCCTAACCCTAACCCTAACCCTAACCCTAACCCTAACCCTAACCCTAATCTTGGATTGTTCTTGTAGTGTTCATTCATCCTAACCCTAACCCTAACCCTAACCCTAACCCTAATCTTGGATTGTTCTTGCGGTGTTCATTCATCCTAACCCTAACCCTAACCCTAACCCTAACCCTAACCCTAACCCTAACCCTAACCCTAACCCTATTCTTGGATTGTTCTTGCGGTGTTCATTCACCCTAACCCTAACCCTAACCCTAACCCTAACCCTAACCCTAACCCTAACCCTAAACTTGGATTGTTCTTGTGGTGTTCATTCATCCTAACCCTAACCCTAACCCTAACCCTAACCCTAACCCTATTCTTGGATTGTTCTTGCGGTGTTCATTAACCCTAACCCTAACCCTAACCCTAACCCTAACCCTAACCCTAACCCTAACCCTAACCCTAACCCTAACCCTAATCTTGGATTGTTCTTGCGGTGTTCATTCACTCTAACCCTAACCCTAACCCTAACCCTAACCCTAACCCTAACCCTAACCCTAACCCTAACCCTAACACTAACACTAACACTAACCATTATCTTGGATTGTTCTTGCGGTGTTCATTAACCCTAACCCTAACCCTAACCCTAACCCTAACCCTAACCCTAACCCTAATCTTGGATTGTTCTTGCGGTGTTCATTCACCCTAACCCTAACCCTAACCCTAACCCTAACCATAACCCTAACCCTAACCCTAATCTTGGATTGTTCTTGTAGTGTTCATTCATCCTAACCCTAACCCTAACCCTAACCCTAACCCTAACCCTAATCTTGGATTGTTCTTGCGGTGTTCATTCATCCTAAACCTAACCCTAACCCTAACTCTAACCCTAACCCTAACCCTAACCCTAACCGTAACCCTAACCCTAACCCTAACCCTAACCCTAACCCTAACCCTAACCCTAACCCTAACCCTATTCTTGGATTGTTCTTCCGGTGTTCATTCACTCTAACCCTAACCCTAACCCTAACCCTAACCCTAACCCTAACCCTAACCCTAACCCTAACCCTAACCCTAATCTTAGATTGTTCTTGTAGTGTTCATTCATCCTAACCCTAACCCTAACCCTAACCCTAACCCTAACCCTAACCCTAACCCCAACCCTAACTCTAACCCTAACCCTAACCCTAACCCTAACCCTAAACTTGGATTGTTCTTGTGGTGTTCATTCATCCTAACCCTAACCCTAACCCTAACGCTAACCCTATTCTTGGATTGTTCTTGCGGTGTTCATTAACCCTAACCCTAACCCTAACCCTAACCCTAACCCTAACCCTAACCCTAACCCTAACCCTAATCTTGGATTGTTCTTGCGGTGTTCATTCACCCTAACCCTAACCCTAACCCTAACCCTAACCCTAACCCTAACCCTAACCCTAAGCCTAACCCTAACACTAACACTAACACTAACCCTTATCTTGGATTGTTCTTGCGGTGTTCATTAACCCTAACCCTAACCCTAACCCTAACCCTAACCCTAACCGTAACCGTAACCCTAACCCTAACCCTAACCCTAACCCGAACATTAATCTTGGATTCATCTTGCGGTGTTCATTCACCCTAACCCTAACCCTAACCCTAACCCTAACCCTAATCCTAACCCTAACCCTAACCCTAACCCTAACCATAACCCTAACCCTAACCCTAATCTTGGATTGTTCTTGTAGTGTTCATTCATCCTAACCCTAACCCTAACCCTAACCCTAACCCTAACCCTAACCCTAACCCTAACCCTAACCCTAATCTTGGATTTTTCTTGCGGTGTTCAATCATCCTAAACCTAACCCTAACCCTAACTCTAACCCTAACCCTAACCCTAACCCTACCCTAACCGTAACCCTAACCCTAACCCTAACCCTAACCCTATTCTTGGATTGTTCTTCCGGTGTTAATTTACTCTAATCCTAACCCTAACCCTAACCCTAACCCTAACCCTAACCCTAACCCTAACCCTAACCCTAACCCTAACCCTAACCCTAATCTTAGATTGTTCTTGTAGTGTTCATTCATCCTAACCCTAACCCTAACCCTAACCCTAACCCTAACCCTAACCCTAACCCTAACCCGAACCCGAACCCGAACCCGAACCCGAACCCTAACCCTAATCTTGGATTGTTCTTGTGGTGTTCATTCCTCCTAACCTAACCCTATCCCTAACCCTAACCCTAACCCTATTCTTGGATTGTTCTTGCGGTGTTCATTCACCCTAACCCTAACCCTAACCCTAACCCTAAACCTAACCCTCATCCTAACCCTAACCCGAACCCGAACCCGAACCCGAACCCGAACCCTAACCCTAACCCTAATCTTGGATTGTTCTTGTGGTGTTCATTCCTCCTAACCCTAACCCTAACCCTAACCCTAACCCTAACCCTATTCTTGGATTGTTCTTGTAGTGTTCATTCATCCTAACCCTAACCCTAACCCTAACCCTAACCCTAATCTTGGATTGTTCTTGCGGTGTTCATTCATCCTAACCCTAACCCTAACCCTAACCCTAACCCTAACCCTAACCCTAACCCTAACCCTAACCCTAACCCTAACCCTAACCCTAACCCTAACCCTATTCTTGGATTGTTCTTGCGGTGTTCATTCACCCTAACCCTAACCCTAACCCTAACCCTAACCCTAAACTTGGATTGTTCTTGTGGTGTTCATTCATCCTAACCCTAACCCTAACCCTAACCCTATCCCTATTCTTGGATTGTTCTTGCGGTGTTCATTAACCCTAACCCTAACCCTAACCCTAACCCTAACCCTAATCCTAATCTTGGATTGTTCTTGCGGTGTTCATTCACTCTAACCCTAACCCTAACCCTAACCCTAACCCTAACCCTAACCCTAACCCTAACCCTAACCCTAATCTTGGTATGTTCTTGCGTTGTTCATTCACCCTAACCCTAACCCTAACCCTAACCCTAATCTTGGATTGTTCTTGTGCTGTTCATTCATCCTAACCCTAACCCTAACCCTAACCCTAACCCTAACCCTAACCCTAACCCTAACCCTAACCCTAACCCTAACCCTAATCTTGGATTGTTCTTGTAGTGTTCATTCATCCTAACCCTAACCCTAACCCTAACCCTAACCCTAACCCTAACCCTAACCCTAACCCTTACCCTTACCCTTACCCTTACCCTAACCCTAATCTTGGATTGTTCTTGCGGTGTTCATTCACCCTAACCCTAACCCTAACCCTAACCCTAACCCTAATCCTAACCCTATCCTTAACCTTAACCCTAACCCTAACCCTAACCCTAACCCTAACCCTAATCTTGGTATGTTCTTGCGTTGTTCATTCACCCTAACCCTAACCCTAACCCTAACCCTAACCCTAACCCTAACCCTAACCCTAACCCTAACCCTAATCTTGGATTGTTCTTGTGGTGTTCATTCATCCTAACCCTAACCCTAACCCTAACCCTAACCCTAACCCTAACCCTAACCCTAACCCTAACCCTAACCCTAACCCTAACCCTAACCCTAATCTTGGATTGTTCTTGCGGTGTTCATTCACCCTAACCCTAACCCTAACCCTAACCCTAACCCTAACCCTAACCCTAACCCTAACCCTAACCCTAACCCTAATCATGGATTGTTCTTGCGGTGTTCATTCATCCTAACCCTAACCCTAACCCTAACCCTAACCCTAACCCTAACCCTAACCCTAACCCTAACCCTAACCCTAACTCTAACCCTAACCCTAACCCTAACCCTCACCCTATTCTTGGATTGTTCTTCCGGTGTTCATTCACTCTAACCCTAACCCTAACCCTAACCCTAACCCTAACCCTAACCCTAACCCTATTCTTGGATTGTTCTTGCGGTGTTCATTCATCCTAACCCTAACCCTAACCCTAACCCTAACCCTAACCCTAACCCTAACCCTAACCCTAACCCTAACCCTAACCCTAACCCTAATCTTGGATTGTTCTTGCGGTGTTCATTCATCCTAACCCTAACCATAACCCTAACCCTAACCCTAACCCTAACCCTAACCCTAACCCAAACCCTAACTCTAACCCGAACCCTAACCCTAACCCTAACCCTAACCCTAACCCCAACCCTAACGCTAACCCTAACCCTAACCCTAACCCTAACCCTAAACTTGGATTGTTCTTGTGGTGTTCATTCATCCTAACCCTAACCCTAACCCTAACCCTATTCTTGGATTGTTCTTGCGGTGTTCATTAACCCTAACCCTAACCCTAACCCTAACCCTAACCCTAACCCTAATCTTGGATTGTTCTTGCGGTGTTCATTCACCCTAACCCTAACCCTAACCCTAACCCTAACCCTAAGCCTAACCCTAACACTAACACTAACACTAACCCTTATCTTGGATTGTTCTTGCGGTGTTCATTAACCCTAACCCTAACCCTAACCCTAACCCTAACCCTAACCCTAACCCTAACCCTAACCCTAATCTTGGATTGTTCTTGCGGTGTTCATTCACCCTAACCCTAACGCTAACCCTAACCCTAACCCTAACCCTAACCCTAACCCTAACCATAACCCTAACCCTAATCTTGGATTGTTCTTGTAGTGTTCATTCATCCTAACCCTAACCCTAACCCTAACCCTAACCCTAACCCTAACCCTAACCCTAACCCTAACCCTAATCTTGGATTGTTCTTGCGGTGTTCATTCATCCTAAACCTAACCCTAACCCTAACGCCAACCCTAACCCTAACCCTAACCCGAACCCGAACCCTAACCCTAACCCTAACCCTAACCCTAACCCTAACCCTATTCTTGGATTGTTCTTCCGGTGTTCATTCACTCTAATCCTAACCCTAACCCTAACCCTAACCCTAACCCTAACCCTAACCCTAACCCTAACCCTAACCCTAATCTTAGATTGTTCTTGTAGTGTACATTCATCCTAACCCTAACCCTAACCCTAACCCTAACCCTAACCCTAACCCTAACCCTAACCCTAACCCTAACTCTAATCTTGGATTGTTCTTGTGGTGTTCATTCCTCCTAACCCTAACCCTAACCCTAACCCTAACCCTAACCCTAACCCTAACCCTAACCCTATTCTTGGATTGTTCTTGCGGTGTTCATTCACCCTAACCCTAACCCTAACCCTAACCCTAAACCTAAACCTAACCCTCATCCTAACCCTAACCCTAACCCTAACCCTAACCCTAACCCTATTCTTGGATTGTTCTTGCGGTGTTCATTCACCCTAACCCTAACCCTAACCCTAACCCTAACCCTAACCCTAACCCTAATCTTGGATTGTTCTTGCGGTGTTCATTCATCCTAACCCTAACCCTAACCCTAACCCTAACCCTAACCCTAACCCTAACCCTAACCCTAACCCTAACCCTAATCTTGGATTGTTCTTGCGGTGTTCATTCACCCTAACCCTAACCCTAACCCTAACCCTAACCCTAACCCTAACCATAACCATAACCCTAACCCTAACCCTAACCCTAACCCTAACCCTAACCCTAATCTTGGATTGTTCTTGTAGTGTTCATTCATCCTAACCCTAACCCTAACCCTAACCCTAACCCTAACCCTAACCCTAACCCTAATCTTGGATTGTTCTTGCGGTTTTCATTCATCCTAACCCTAACCCTAACCCTAACCCTAACCCTAACCCTAACTCTAACCCTAACCCTAACCCTAACCCTAACCCTAACCCTAACCCTAACCCTAACCCTATTCTTCGATTGTTCTTCCGGTGTTCATTCACCCTAACCCTAACCCTAACCCTAACCCTAACCCTAACCCTAACTCTAACCCTAACCCTAACCCTATTCTTGGATTGTTCTTGCGGTGTTCATTCACCCTAACCCTAACCCTAACCCTAACCCTAACCCTAACCCTAACCCTAACCCTAACCCTAACCCTAACCCTAACCCTAATCTTGGATTGTTCTTGTAGTGTTCATTCATCCTAACCCTAACCCTAACCCTAACCCTAACCCTAATCTTGGATTGTTCTTGCGGTGTTCATTCATCCTAACCCTAACCCTAACCCTAACCCTAACCCTAACCCTAACCCTAACCCTAACCCTAACCCTAACCCTAACCCTAACCCTAACCCTAACCCTATTCTTGGATTGTTCTTGCGGTGTTCATTCACTCTAACCCTAACCCTAACCCTAACCCTAACCCTAACCCTAACCCTAACCCTAACCCTAACCCTAATCTTGGATTGTTCTTGCGCTGTTCATTCATCCTAAACCTAACCCTAACCCTAACCCTAACTCTAACCCTAACCGTAACCCTAACCGTAACCCTAACCCTAACCCTATTCTTGGATTGTTCTTCCGGTGTTCATTCACTCTAACCCTAACCCTAACCCTAACCCTAACCCTAACCCTAACCCTAACCCTAACCCTAACCCTAACCCTAACCCTAACCCTAATCTTAGATTGTTCTTGTAGTGTTCATTCATCCTAACCCTAACCCTAACCCTAACCCTAACCCTAACCCTAACCCTAACCCTAACCCTAACCCTAACCCTAACCCTAACCCTAACCCTAACCCTAATCTTGGATTGTTCTTGCGGTGTTCATTCATCCTAACCCTAACCCTAACCCTAACCCTAACCCTAACCCTAACCCTAACCCTAACCCTAACCCTATTCTTGGATTGTTCTTGCGGTGTTCATTCACCCTAACCCTAACCCTAACCCTAACCCTAACCCTAACCCTAACCCTAACCCTAACCCTAAACTTGGATTGTTCTTGTGGTGTTCATTCATCCTAACCCTAACCCTAACCCTAACCCTATCCCTATTCTTGGATTGTTCTTGCGGTGTTCATTAACCCTAACCCTAACCCTAACCCTAACCCTAACGCTAATCCTAATCTTGGATTGTTCTTGCGGTGTTCATTCACTCTAACCCTAACCCTAACCCTAACCCTAACCCTAACCCTAACCCTAACCCTAACCCTAATCTTGGTATGTTCTTGCGTTGTTCATTCACCCTAACCCTAACCCTAACCCTAACCCTAATCTTGGATTGTTCTTGTGCTGTTCATTCATCCTAACCCTAACCCTAACCCTAACCCTAACCCTAACCCTAACCCTAACCCTAACCCTAACCCTAACCCTAATCTTGGATTGTTCTTGTAGTGTTCATTCATCCTAACCCTAACCCTAACCCTAACCCTAACCCTAACCCTAACCCTAACCCTAACCCTAACCCTTACCCTTACCCTTACCCTTACCCTTACCCTTACCCTAACCCTAATCTTGGATTGTTCTTGCGGTGTTCATTCACCCTAACCCTAACCCTAACCCTAACCCTAACCCTAACCCTAATCCTAACCCTATCCTTAACCTTAACCCTAACCCTAACCCTAACCCTAACCCTAACCCTAACCCTAACCCTAACCCTAACCCTAACCCTAACCCTAATCTTGGATTGTTCTTGTGGTGTTCATTCATCCTAACCCTAACCCTAACCCTAACCCTAACCCTAACCCTAACCCTAACCCTAACCCTAACCCTAACCCTAACCCTAACCCTAACCCTAATCTTGGATTGTTCTTGCGGTGTTCATTCACCCTAACCCTAACCCTAACCCTAACCCTAACCCTAACCCTAACCCTAACCCTAACCCTAACCCTAACCCTAACCCTAACCCTAATCATGGATTGTTCTTGCGGTGTTCATTCATCCTAACCCTAACCCTAACCCTAACCCTAACCCTAACCCTAACTCTAACCCTAACCCTAACCCTAACCCTCACCCTATTCTTGGATTGTTCTTCCGGTGTTCATTCACTCTAACCCTAACCCTAACCCTAACCCTAACCCTAACCCTAACCCTAACCCTATTCTTGGATTGTTCTTGCGGTGTTCATTCATCCTAACCCTAACCCTAACCCTAACCCTAACCCTAACCCTAACCCTAACCCTAACCCTAACCCTAACCCTAACCCTAACCCTAATCTTGGATTGTTCTTGCGGTGTTCATTCATCCTAACCCTAACCATAACCCTAACCCTAACCCTAACCCTAACCCTAACCCTAACCCTAACCCTAACCCAAACCCTAACTCTAACCCGAACCCTAACCCTAACCCTAACCCTAACCCTAACCCCAACCCTAACGCTAACCCAAACCGTAACCCTAAACTTGGATTGTTCTTGTGGTGTTCATTCATCCTAACCCTAACCCTAACCCTAACCCTATTCTTGGATTGTTCTTGCGGTGTTCATTAACCCTAACCCTAACCCTAACCCTAACCCTAACCCTAACCCTAATCTTGGATTGTTCTTGCGGTGTTCATTCACCCTAACCCTAACCCTAACCCTAACCCTAACCCTAACCCTAAGCCTAACCCTAACACTAACACTAACACTAACCCTTATCTTGGATTGTTCTTGCGGTGTTCATTAACCCTAACCCTAACCCTAACCCTAACCCTAACCCTAACCCTAACCCTAACCCTAACCCTAACCCTAACCCTAACCCTAACCCTAATCTTGGATTGTTCTTGCGGTGTTCATTCACCCTAACCCTAACCCTAACCCTAACCCTAACCCTAACCATAACCATAACCCTAACCCTAACCCTAATCTTGGATTGTTCTTGTAGTGTTCATTCATCCTAACCCTAACCCTAACCCTAACCCTAACCCTAACCCTAACCCTAACCCTAACCCTAACCCTAACCCTAACCCTAACCCTAACCCTAACCCTAATCTTGGATTGTTCTTGCGGTGTTCATTCATCCTAAACCTAACCCTAACCCTAACGCTAACCCTAACCCTAACCCTAACCCTAACCCGAACCCGAACCCGAACCCTAACCCTAACCCTAACCCTAACCCTAACCCTAACCCTAACCCTAACCCTATTCTTGGATTGTTCTTCCGGTGTTCATTCACTCTAATCCTAACCCTAACCCTAACCCTAACCCTAACCCTAACCCTAACCCTAACCCTAACCCTAACCCTAACCCTAACCCTAATCTTAGATTGTTCTTGTAGTGTACATTCATCCTAACCCTAACCCTAACCCTAACCCTAACCCTAACCCTAACCCTAACCCTAACTCTAATCTTGGATTGTTCTTGTGGTGTTCATTCCTCCTAACCCTAACCCTAACCCTAACCCTAACCCTAACCCTAACCCTAACCCTAACTCTAACCCTAACCCTAACCCTATTCTTGGATTGTTCTTGCGGTGTTCATTCACCCTAACCCTAACCCTAACCCTAACCCTAACCCTAACCCTAACCCTAACCCTAACCCTAACCCTAACCCTAACCCTAACCCTAATCTTGGATTGTTCTTGTAGTGTTCATTCATCCTAACCCTAACCCTAACCCTAACCCTAACCCTAATCTTGGATTGTTCTTGCGGTGTTCATTCATCCTAACCCTAACCCTAACCCTAACCCTAACCCTAACCCTAACCCTAACCCTAACCCTAACCCTAACCCTAACCCTAACCCTAACCCTATTCTTGGATTGTTCTTGCGGTGTTCATTCACTCTAACCCTAACCCTAACCCTAACCCTAACCCTAACCCTAACCCTAACCCTAACCCTAACCCTAATCTTGGATTGTTCTTGCGCTGTTCATTCATCCTAAACCTAACCCTAACCCTAACTCTAACCCTAACCGTAACCCTAACCGTAACCCTAACCCTAACCCTATTCTTGGATTGTTCTTCCGGTGTTCATTCACTCTAACCCTAACCCTAACCCTAACCCTAACCCTAACCCTAACCCTAACCCTAACCCTAATCTTAGATTGTTCTTGTAGTGTTCATTCATCCTAACCCTAACCCTAACCCTAACCCTAACCCTAACCCTAACCCTAACCCTAACCCTAACCCTAATCTTGGATTGTTCTTGCGGTGTTCATTCATCCTAACCCTAACCCTAACCCTAACCCTAACCCTAACCCTAACCCTAACCCTATTCTTGGATTGTTCTTGCGGTGTTCATTCACCCTAACCCTAACCCTAACCCTAACCCTAACCCTAACCCTAACCCTAAACTTGGATTGTTCTTGTGGTGTTCATTCATCCTAACCCTAACCCTAACCCTAACCCTATCCCTATTCTTGGATTGTTCTTGCGGTGTTCATTAACCCTAACCCTAACCCTAACCCTAACCCTAACCCTAATCCTAATCTTGGATTGTTCTTGCGGTGTTCATTCACTCTAACCCTAACCCTAACCCTAACCCTAACCCTAACCCTAACCCTAACCCTAACCCTAACCCTAATCTTGGTATGTTCTTGCGTTGTTCATTCACCCTAACCCTAACCCTAACCCTAACCCTAATCTTGGATTGTTCTTGTGCTGTTCATTCATCCTAACCCTAACCCTAACCCTAACCCTAACCCTAACCCTAACCCTAACCCTAACCCTAACCCTAACCCTAACCCTAACCCTAATCTTGGATTGTTCTTGTAGTGTTCATTCATCCTAACCCTAACCCTAACCCTAACCCTAACCCTAACCCTAACCCTAACCCTAACCCTAACCCTTACCCTTACCCTTACCCTTACCCTTACCCTAACCCTAATCTTGGATTGTTCTTGCGGTGTTCATTCACCCTAACCCTAACCCTAACCCTAACCCTAACCCTAACCCTAACCCTAATCCTAACCCTATCCTTAACCTTAACAATAACCCTAACCCTAACCCTAACCCTAACCCTAACCCTAATCTTGGTATGTTCTTGCGTTGTTCATTCACCCTAACCCTAACCCTAACCCTAACCCTAACCCTAACCCTAACCCTAACCCTAACCCTAACCCTAATCTTGGATTGTTCTTGTGGTGTTCATTCATCCTAACCCTAACCCTAACCCTAACCCTAACCCTAACCCTAACCCTAATCTTGGATTGTTCTTGCGGTGTTCATTCACCCTAACCCTAACCCTAACCCTAACCCTAACCCTAACCCTAACCCTAACCCTAACCCTAATCATGGATTGTTCTTGCGGTGTTCATTCATCCTAACCCTAACCCTAACCCTAACCCTAACCCTAACCCTAACTCTAACCCTAACCCTAACCCTAACCCTAACCCTAACCCTCACCCTATTCTTGGATTGTTCTTCCGGTGTTCATTCACTCTAACCCTAACCCTAACCCTAACCCTAACCCTAACCCTAACCCTATTCTTGGATTGTTCTTGCGGTGTTCATTCATCCTAACCCTAACCCTAACCCTAACCCTAACCCTAACCCTAACCCTAACCCTAACCCTAACCCTAACCCTAACCCTAACCCTAATCTTGGATTGTTCTTGCGGTGTTCATTCATCCTAACCCTAACCATAACCCTAACCCTAACCCTAACCCTAACCCTAACCCTAACCCTAACCCTAACCCTAACCCAAACCCTAACTCTAACCCGAACCCTAACCCTAACCCTAACCCTAACCCTAACCCCAACCCTAACGCTAACCCTAACCCTAACCCTAACCCTAAACTTGGATTGTTCTTGTGGTGTTCATTCATCCTAACCCTAACCCTAACCCTAACCCTATTCTTGGATTGTTCTTGCGGTGTTCATTAACCCTAACCCTAACCCTAACCCTAACCCTAACCCTAACCCTAATCTTGGATTGTTCTTGCGGTGTTCATTCACCCTAACCCTAACCCTAACCCTAACCCTAACCCTAAGCCTAACCCTAACACTAACACTAACACTAACCCTTATCTTGGATTGTTCTTGCGGTGTTCATTAACCCTAACCCTAACCCTAACCCTAACCCTAACCCTAACCCTAACCCTAACCCTAACCCTAACCCTAATCTTGGATTGTTCTTGCGGTGTTCATTCACCCTAACCCTAACCCTAACCCTAACCCTAACCCTAACCCTAACCCTAACCCTAACCATAACCATAACCCTAACCCTAACCCTAATCTTGGATTGTTCTTGTAGTGTTCATTCACCCTAACCCTAACCCTAACCCTAACCCTAACCCTAACCCTAACCCTAACCCTAACCCTAACCCTAACCCTAACCCTAACCCTAACCCTAACCCTAACCCTAACCCTAACCCTAATCTTGGATTGTTCTTGCGGTGTTCATTCATCCTAAACCTAACCCTAACCCTAACGCTAACCCTAACCCTAACCCTAACCCGAACCCGAACCCGAACCCGAACCCTAACCCTAACCCTAACCCTAACCCTAACCCTAACCCTAACCCTAACCCTATTCTTGGATTGTTCTTCCGGTGTTCATTCACTCTAATCCTAACCCTAACCCTAACCCTAACCCTAACCCTAACCCTAACCCTAACCCTAACCCTAACCCTAATCTTAGATTGTTCTTGTAGTGTACATTCATCCTAACCCTAACCCTAACCCTAACCCTAACCCTAACCCTAACCCTAACCCTAACTCTAATCTTGGATTGTTCTTGTGGTGTTCATTCCTCCTAACCCTAACCCTAACCCTAACCCTAACCCTAACCCTAACCCTAACCCTAACCCTAACCCTAACCCTAACCCTATTCTTGGATTGTTCTTGCGGTGTTCATTCACCCTAACCCTAACCCTAACCCTAACCCTAAACCTAAACCTAACCCTCATCCTAACCCTAACCCTAACCCTAACCCTATTCTTGGATTGTTCTTGCGGTGTTCATTCACCCTAACCCTAACCCTAACCCTAACCCTAACCCTAATCTTGGATTGTTCTTGCGGTGTTCATTCATCCTAACCCTAACCCTAACCCTAACCCTAACCCTAACCCTAACCCTAACCCTAACTCTAATCTTGGATTGTTCTTGCGGTGTTCATTCACCCTAACCCTAACCCTAACCCTAACCCTAACCCTAACCATAACCATAACCCTAACCCTAACCCTAACCCTAACCCTAATCTTGGATTGTTCTTGTAGTGTTCATTCATCCTAACCCTAACCCTAACCCTAACCCTAACCCTAACCCTAACCCTAACCCTAACCCTAATCTTGGATTGTTCTTGCGGTTTTCATTCATCCTAAACCTAACCCTAACCCTAACCCTAACCCTAACTCTAACCCTAACCCTAACCCTAACCCTAACCCTAACCCTAACCCTAACCCTAACCCTAACCCTATTCTTGGATTGTTCTTCCGGTGTTCATTCACCCTAACCCTAACCCTAACCCTAACCCTAACCCTAACTCTAACCCTAACCCTAACCCTATTCTTGGATTGTTCTTGCGGTGTTCATTCACCCTAACCCTAACCCTAACCCTAACCCTAACCCTAACCCTAACCCTAACCCTAACCCTAACCCTAACCCTAACCCTAACCCTAACCCTAATCTTGGATTGTTCTTGTAGTGTTCATTCATCCTAACCCTAACCCTAACCCTAACCCTAACCCTAATCTTGGATTGTTCTTGCGGTGTTCATTCATCCTAACCCTAACCCTAACCCTAACCCTAACCCTAACCCTAACCCTAACCCTAACCCTAACCCTAACCCTAACCCTAACCCTATTCTTGGATTGTTCTTGCGGTGTTCATTCACTCTAACCCTAACCCTAACCCTAACCCTAACCCTAACCCTAACCCTAACCCTAATCTTGGATTGTTCCTGCGCTGTTCATTCATCCTAAACCTAACCCTAACCCTAACTCTAACCCTAACCGTAACCCTAACCGTAACCCTAACCCTAACCCTATTCTTGGATTGTTCTTCCGGTGTTCATTCACTCTAACCCTAACCCTAACCCTAACCCTAACCCTAACCCTAACCCTAACCCTAACCCTAACCCTAACCCTAACCCTAACCCTAACCCTAATCTTAGATTGTTCTTGTAGTGTTCATTCATCCTAACCCTAACCCTAACCCTAACCCTAACCCTAACCCTAACCCTAACCCTAACCCTAACCCTAACCCTAACCCTAACCCTAACCCTAACCCTAACCCTAATCTTGGATTGTTCTTGTGGTGTTCATTCCTCCTAACCCTAACCCTAACCCTAACCCTAACCCTAACCCTAACCCTAACCCTATTCTTGGATTGTTCTTGCGGTGTTCATTCACCCTAACCCTAACCCTAACCCTAACCCGAAACCTAAACCTAACCCTCATCCTAACCCTAACCCTAACCCTAACCCTAACCCTATTCTTGGATTGTTCTTGCGGTGTTCATTCACCCTAACCCTAACCCTAACCCTAACCCTAACCCTAACCCTAATCTTGGATTGTTCTTGCGGTGTTCATTCACCCTAACCCTAACCCTAACCCTAACCCTAACCATAACCATAACCCTAACCCTAACCCTAACCCTAATCTTGGATTGTTCTTGTAGTGTTCATTCATCCTAACCCTAACCCTAACCCTAACCCTAACCCTAACCCTAACCCTAACCCTAACCCTAACCCTAACCCTAATCTTGGATTGTTCTTGCGGTTTTCATTCATCCTAAACCTAACCCTAACCCTAACCCTAACCCTAACTCTAACCCTAACCCTAACCCTAACCCTAACACTAACCCTAACCCTAACCCTAACCCTAACCCTAACCCTATTCTTGGATTGTTCTTCCGGTGTTCATTCACCCTAACCCTAACCCTAACCCTAACCCTAACCCTAACCCTAACCCTAACCCTAACCCTAACCCTATTCTTGGATTGTTCTTGCGGTGTTCATTCACCCTAACCCTAACCCTAACCCTAACCCTAACCCTAACCCTAACCCTAACCCTAACCCTAATCTTGGATTGTTCTTGTAGTGTTCATTCATCCTAACCCTAACCCTAACCCTAACCCTAACCCTAATCTTGGATTGTTCTTGCGGTGTTCATTCATCCTAACCCTAACCCTAACCCTAACCCTAACCCTAACCCTAACCCTAACCCTAACCCTAACCCTAACCCTAACCCTATTATTGGATTGTTCTTGCGGTGTTCATTCACTCTAACCCTAACCCTAACCCTAACCCTAACCCTAACCCTAACCCTAACCCTAACCCTAACCCTAACCCTAATCTTGGATTGTTCTTGCGCTGTTCATTCATCCTAAACCTAACCCTAACCCTAACTCTAACCCTAACCGTAACCCTAACCGTAACCCTAACCCTAACCCTATTCTTGGATTGTTCTTCCGGTGTTCATTCACTCTAACCCTAACCCTAACCCTAACCCTAACCCTAACCCTAACCCTAACCCTAACCCTAACCCTAACCCTAACCCTAACCCTAATCTTAGATTGTTCTTGTAGTGTTCATTCATCCTAACCCTAACCCTAACCCTAACCCTAACCCTAACCCTAACCCTAACCCTAACCCTAACCCTAACCCTAATCTTGGATTGTTCTTGTGGTGTTCATTCCTCCTAACCCTAACCCTAACCCTAACCCTAACCCTAACCCTAACCCTAACCCTATTCTTGGATTGTTCTTGCGGTGTTCATTCACCCTAACCCTAACCCTAACCCTAACCCTAACCCTAACCCTAACCCTAACCCTAACCCTAACCCTAACCCTAACCCTAACCCTAATCTTGGATTGTTCTTGTAGTGTTCATTCATCCTAACCCTAACCCTAACCCTAACCCTAACCCTAACCCTAACCCTAACCCTAATCTTGGATTGTTCTTGCGGTGTTCATTCATCCTAACCCTAACCCTAACCCTAACCCTAACCCTAACCCTAACCCTAACCCTAACCCTAACCCTAACCCTAACCCTAACCCTAACCCTATT
>NW_028113043.1:70000-82500 GCF_964234715.1 Podarcis melisellensis | reverse complement strand
TTCTTGTAGCGTTCATTCATCCTAACCCTAACCCTAACCCTAACCCTAACCCTAACCCGAACCCGAACCCGAACCCGAACCCTAACCCTAATCTTGGATTGTTCTTGTGGTGTTCATTCCTCCTAACCCTAACCCTAACCCTAACCCTAACCCTAACCCTAACCCTAACCCTAACCCTATTCTTGGATTGTTCTTGCGGTGTTCATTCACCCTAACCCTAACCCTAACCCTAACCCTAAACCTAACCCTCATCCTAACCCTAACCCTAACCCTAACCCTAACCCTAACCCTATTCTTGGATTGTTCTTGCGGTGTTCATTCACCCTAACCCTAACCTTAACCCTAACCCTAATCTTGGATTGTTCTTGCGGTGTTCATTCATCCTAACCCTAACCCTAACCCTAACCCTAACCCTAACCCTAACCCTAACCCTAACCCTAACCCTAACCCTAACCCTAACCCTAATCTTGGATTGTTCTTGCGGTGTTCATTCACCCTAACCCTAACCCTAACCCTAACCCTAACCCTAACCATAACCATAACCCTAACCCTAACCCTAACCCTAATCTTGGATTGTTCTTGTAGTGTTCATTCATCCTAACCCTAACCCTAACCCTAACCCTAACCCTAACCCTAACCCTAACCCTAACCCTAACCCTAACCCTAATCTTGGATTGTTCTTGCGGTTTTCATTCATCCTAAACCTAACCCTAACCCTAACCCTAACCCTAACCCTAACCCTAACCCTAATCTTGGATTGTGCTTGTAGTGTTCATTCATCCTAACCCTAACCCTAACCCTAACCCTAACCCTAATCTTGGATTGTTCTTGCGGTGTTCATTCATCCTAACCCTAACCCTAACCCTAACCCTAACCCTAACCCTAACCCTAACCCTAACCCTAACCCTAACCCTATTCTTGGATTGTTCTTGCGGTGTTCATTCACCCTAACCCTAACCCTAACCCTAACCCTAACCCTAACCCTAACCCTAACCCTAAACTTGGATTGTTCTTGTGGTGTTCATTCATCCTAACCCTAACCCTAACCCTAACCCTAACCCTATTCTTGGATTGTTCTTGCGGTGTTCATTAACCCTAACCCTAACCCTAACCCTAACCCTAACCCTAATCCTAATCTTGGATTGTTCTTGCGGTGTTCATTCACTCTAACCCTAACCCTAACCCTAACCCTAACCCTAACCCTAACCCTAACCCTAACCCTAACCCTAACCCTAACCCTAACCCTAATCTTGGTATGTTCTTGCGTTGTTCATTCACCCTAACCCTAACCCTAACCCTAACCCTAATCTTGGATTGTTCTTGTGCTGTTCATTCATCCTAACCCTAACCCTAACCCTAACCCTAACCCTAACCCTAACCCTAACCCTAACCCTAACCCTAACCCTAACCCTAACCCTAACCCTAACCCTAACCCTAATCTTGGATTGTTCTTGTAGTGTTCATTCATCCTAACCCTAACCCTAACCCTAACCCTAACCCTAACCCTAACCCTAACCCTAACCCTAAGCCTAACCCTAACCCTAACCCTAACCCTAACCCTAACCCTAACCCTAACCCTAACCCTAACCCTTACCCTTACCCTTACCCTAACCCTAATCTTGGATTGTTCTTGCGGTCTTCATTCACCCTAACCCTAACCCTAACCCTAACCCTAACCCTAACCCTAACCCTAACCCTAATCCTAACCCTATCCTTAACCTTAACCTTAACCCTAACCCTAACCCTAACCCTAACCCTAACCCTAACCCTAACCCTAACCCTAACCCTAATCTTGGTATGTTCTTGCGTTGTTCATTCACCCTAACCCTAACCCTAACCCTAACCCTAACCCTAATCTTGGATTGTTCTTGTGGTGTTCATTCATCCTAACCCTAACCCTAACCCTAACCCTAACCCTAACCCTAACCCTAACCCTAACCCTAACCCTAACCCTAATCTTGGATTGTTCTTGCGGTGTTCATTCACCCTAACCCTAACCCTAACCCTAACCCTAACCCTAACCCTAACCCTAACCCTAACCCTAACCCTAACCCTAATCTTGGATTGTTCTTGTGGTGTTCATTCATCCTAACCCTAACCCTAACCCTAACCCTAACCCTAACCCTAACCCTAACCCTAACCCTAACCCTAACCCTAACCCTAACCCTAACCCTACCCTAACCGTAACCCTAACCCTAACCCTAACCCTAACCCTAACCCTATTCTTGGATTGTTCTCCCGGTGTTCATTCACTCTAATCCTAACCCTAACCCTAACCCTAACCCTAACCCTAACCCTAACCCTAACCCTAACCCTAACCCTAACCCTAACCCTAACCCTAACCCTAACCCTAACCCTAACCCTAATCTTAGATTGTTCTTGTAGCGTTCATTCATCCTAACCCTAACCCTAACCCTAACCCTAACCCTAACCCTAACCCGATCCCGAACCCGAACCCGAACCCGAACCCTAACCCTAATCTTGGATTGTTCTTGTGGTGTTCATTCCTCCTAACCCTAACCCTAACCCTAACCCTAACCCTAACCCTAACCCTAACCCTAACCCTAACCCTAACCCTAACCCTAACCCTAACCCTAACCCTAACCCTATTCTTGGATTGTTCTTGCGGTGTTCATTCACCCTAACCCTAACCCTAACCCTAACCCTAAACCTAACCCTCATCCTAACCCTAACCCTAACCCTAACCCTAACCCTATTCTTGGATTGTTCTTGCGGTGTTCATTCACCCTAACCCTAACCTTAACCCTAACCCTAATCTTGGATTGTTCTTGCGGTGTTCATTCATCCTAACCCTAACCCTAACCCTAACCCTAACCCTAACCCTAACCCTAACCCTAACCCTAACCCTAATCTTGGATTGTTCTTGCGGTGTTCATTCACCCTAACCCTAACCCTAACCCTAACCCTAACCCTAACCATAACCATAACCCTAACCCTAACCCTAACCCTAATCTTGGATTGTTCTTGTAGTGTTCATTCATCCTAACCCTAACCCTAACCCTAACCCTAACCCTAACCCTAACCCTAACCCTAACCCTAACCCTAACCCTAACCCTAACCCTAACCCTAACCCTAATCTTGGATTGTTCTTGCGGTTTTCATTCATCCTAAACCTAACCCTAACCCTAACCCTAACCCTAACCCTAACCCTAACCCTAACCCTAACCCTAACCCTAACCCTAACCCTAATCTTGGATTGTGCTTGTAGTGTTCATTCATCCTAACCCTAACCCTAACCCTAACCCTAACCCTAATCTTGGATTGTTCTTGCGGTGTTCATTCATCCTAACCCTAACCCTAACCCTAACCCTAACCCTAACCCTAACCCTAACCCTAACCCTAACCCTAACCCTAACCCTATTCTTGGATTGTTCTTGCGGTGTTCATTCACCCTAACCCTAACCCTAACCCTAACCCTAACCCTAACCCTAACCCTAAACTTGGATTGTTCTTGTGGTGTTCATTCATCCTAACCCTAACCCTAACCCTAACCCTAACCCTATTCTTGGATTGTTCTTGCGGTGTTCATTAACCCTAACCCTAACCCTAACCCTAACCCTAATCCTAATCTTGGATTGTTCTTGCGGTGTTCATTCACTCTAACCCTAACCCTAACCCTAACCCTAACCCTAACCCTAACCCTAACCCTAACCCTAACCCTAACCCTAATCTTGGTATGTTCTTGCGTTGTTCATTCACCCTAACCCTAACCCTAACCCTAACCCTAATCTTGGATTGTTCTTGTGCTGTTCATTCATCCTAACCCTAACCCTAACCCTAACCCTAACCCTAACCCTAACCCTAACCCTAACCCTAACCCTAACCCTAACCCTAACCCTAATCTTGGATTGTTCTTGTAGTGTTCATTCATCCTAACCCTAACCCTAACCCTAACCCTAACCCTAACCCTAACCCTAACCCTAAGCCTAAGCCTAAGCCTAACCCTAACCCTAACCCTAACCCTAACCCTAACCCTAACCCTAACCCTTACCCTTACCCTTACCCTAACCCTAATCTTGGATTGTTCTTGCGGTGTTCATTCACCCTAACCCTAACCCTAACCCTAACCCTAACCCTAACCCTAACCCTAATCCTAACCCTATCCTTAACCTTAACCTTAACCCTAACCCTAACCCTAACCCTAACCCTAACCCTAACCCTAACCCTAACCCTATCCCTAACCCTAACCCTAACCCTAACCCTAATCTTGGTATGTTCTTGCGTTGTTCATTCACCCTAACCCTAACCCTAACCCTAACCCTAACCCTAATCTTGGATTGTTCTTGTGGTGTTCATTCATCCTAACCCTAACCCTAACCCTAACCCTAACCCTAACCCTAACCCTAACCCTAACCCTAACCCTAACCCTAACCCTAACCCTAACCCTAACCCTAACCCTAACCCTAATCTTGGATTGTTCTTGCGGTGTTCATTCACCCTAACCCTAACCCTAACCCTAACCCTAACCCTAACCCTAACCCTAACCCTAACCCTAACCCTAACCCTAACCCTAATCTTGGATTGTTCTTGTGGTGTTCATTCATCCTAACCCTAACCCTAACCCTAACCCTAACCCTAACCCTAACCCTAACCCTAACCCTAACCTTAACCCTAACCCTAACCATTACCCTAACCCTAACCCTAACCCTAACCCTAATCTTGGATTGTTCTTGCGGTGTTCATTCACTCTAACCCTAACCCTAACCCTAACCCTTACCCTAATCTTGGTATGTTCTTGCGTTGTTCATTCACCCTAACCCTAACCCTAACCCTAACCCTAACCCTAATCTTGGATTGTTCTTGTGCTGTTCATTCATCCTAACCCTAACCCTAACCCTAACCCTAACCCTAACCCTAACCCTAACCCTAACCCTAACCCTAACCCTAACCCTAATCTTGGATTGTTCTTGCGGTGTTCATTCACCCTAACCCTAACCCTAACCCTAACCCTAACCCTAACCCTAACCCTACCCTAACCCTAACCCTAATCTTGGATTGTTCTTGTAGTGTTCATTCATCCTAACCCTAACCCTAACCCTAACCCTAACCCTAATCTTGGATTGTTCTTGCGGTGTTCATTCATCCTAAACCTAACCCTAACCCTAACCCTAACTCTAACCCTAACCCTAACCCTAACCCTAACCCTAACCCTAACCCTATTCTTGGATTGTTCTTGCGGTGTTCATTCACCCTAACCCTAACCCTAACCCTAACCCCAACCCTAACCCTAACCCTAACCCTATTCTTGGATTGTTCTTGCGGTGTTCATTCACCCTAACCCTAACCCTATCCCTAACCCTAATCCTAACCCTAACCCTAACCCTAACCCTAACCCTAACCCTATCCCTATTCTTGGATTGTTCTTGCGGTGTTCATTCACCCTAACCCTAACCCTAACCCTAACACTAACACTAACCCTTATCTTGGATTGTTCTTGCGGTGTTCATTCATCCTAACCCTAACCCTAACCCTAACCCTAACCCTAACCCTAACCCTAACCCTAACCCTAACCCTAACCCTTACCCTAACCCTAACCCTAACCCTAACCCTAACCCTAACCCTAACCCTAACCCTAACCCCAACCCTAACCCTAACCCTAACCCTAATCTTGGATTGTTCTTGTGGTGTTCATTCATCCTAACCCTAACCCTAACCCTAACCCTAACCCTAACCCTAACCCTAACCCTAACCCTAACCCTAACCCTAACACTAACCCTAACCCTACCCCTATTCTTGGATTGTTCTTGCGGTGTTCATTCGCCCTAACCCTAACCCTAACCCTAACCCTAACCCTAACTCTAACCCTAACCCTAATCCTAACCCTAACCCTAACCCTAGCCCTAACCCTAACCCTAACCCTAACCCTAACCCTAGCCCTAACCCTAACCCTAACCCTATTCTTGGATTGTTCTTGCGGTGTTCATTCACACTAACCCTAACCCTAACCCTAACCCTAACCCTAACACTAACACTAACACTAACCCTTATCTTGGATTGTTCTTGTGGTGTTCATTCATCCTAACCCTAACCCTAACCCTTACCCTAACCCTAATCTTGGATTGTTCTTGCGGTGTTCATTCACCCTAACCCTAACCCTATCCCTAACCCTAACCCTAACCCTAACCCTAACCCTAACCCTAATCTTGGATTGTTCTTGTAGTGTTCATTCATCCTAACCCTAACCCTAACCCTAACCCTAACCCTAACCCTAACCCTAACCCTAACCCTAACCCTAATCTTGGATTGTTCTTGCGGTGTTCATTCATCCTAAACCTAACCCTAACCCTAACCCTAACCCTACCCCTAACCCTAACCCTAACCCTAACCCTAACCCTAACCCTAACCCTAACCCTATTCTTGGATTGTTCTTGCGGTGTTCATTAACCCTAACCCTAACCCTAACCCTAACCCTAACCCTAATCCTAATCTTGGATTGTTCTTGCGGTGTTCATTCACTCTAACCCTAACCCTAACCCTAACCCTAACCCTAACCCTAACCCTAATCTTGGTATGTTCTTGCGTTGTTCATTCACCCTAACCCTAACCCTAACCCTAACCCTAATCTTGGATTGTTCTTGTGCTGTTCATTCATCCTAACCCTAACCCTAACCCTAACCCTAACCCTAACCCTAACCCTAACCCTAACCCTAACCCTAATCTTGGATTGTTCTTGTAGTGTTCATTCATCCTAACCCTAACCCTAACCCTAACCCTAACCCTAACCCTAACCCTAAGCCTAACCCTAACCCTAACCCTAACCCTAACCCTAACCCTAACCCTAACCCTAACCCTTACCCTTACCCTAACCCTAATCTTGGATTGTTCTTGCGGTGTTCATTCACCCTAACCCTAACCCTAACCCTAACCCTAACCCTAACCCTAACCCTAACCCTAATCCTAACCCTATCCTTAACCTTAACCTTAACCTTAACCCTAACCCTAACCCTAACCCTAACCCTAACCCTAACCCTAACCCTAACCCTAACCCTAACCCTAATCTTGGTATGTTCTTGCGTTGTTCATTCACCCTAACCCTAACCCTAACCCTAACCCTAACCCTAATCTTGGATTGTTCTTGTGGTGTTCATTCATCCTAACCCTAACCCTAACCCTAACCCTAACCCTAACCCTAACCCTAACCCTAACCCTAACCCTAATCTTGGATTGTTCTTGCGGTGTTCATTCACCCTAACCCTAACCCTAACCCTAACCCTAACCCTAACCCTAACCCTAACCCTAACCCTAACCCTAACCCTAATCTTGGATTGTTCTTGTGGTGTTCATTCATCCTAACCCTAACCCTAACCCTAACCCTAACCCTAACCCTAACCCTAACCCTAACCCTAACCCTAACCCTAACCCTAACCCTAACCTTAACCCTAACCCTAACCCTAACCCTAACCCTAACCCTAACCCTAATCTTGGATTGTTCTTGCGGTGTTCATTCACTCTAACCCTAACCCTAACCCTAACCCTTACCCTAATCTTGGTATGTTCTTGCGTTGTTCATTCACCCTAACCCTAACCCTAACCCTAACCCTAATCTTGGATTGTTCTTGTGCTGTTCATTCATCCTAACCCTAACCCTAACCCTAACCCTAACCCTAACCCTAACCCTAACCCTAACCCTAACCCTAATCTTGGATTGTTCTTGCGGTGTTCATTCACCCTAACCCTAACCCTAACCCTAACCCTAACCCTAACCCTAATCTTGGATTGTTCTTGTAGTGTTCATTCATCCTAACCCTAACCCTAACCCTAACCCTAACCCTAACCCTAATCTTGGATTGTTCTTGCGGTGTTCATTCATCCTAAACCTAACCCTAACCCTAACCCTAACCCTAACCCTAACCCTAACCCTAACCCTATTCTTGGATTGTTCTTGCGGTGTTCATTCACCCTAACCCTAACCCTAACCCTAACCCCAACCCTAACCCTAACCCTAACCCTATTCTTGGATTGTTCTTGCGGTGTTCATTCACCCTAACCCTAACCCTATCCCTAACCCTAATCCTAACCCTAACCCTAACCCTAACCCTAACCCTAACCCTAACCCTAACCCTAACCCTAACCCTATCCCTATTCTTGGATTGTTCTTGCGGTGTTCATTCACCCTAACCCTAACCCTAACACTAACACTAACACTAACCCTTATCTTGGATTGTTCTTGCGGTGTTCATTCATCCTAACCCTAACCCTAACCCTAACCCTAACCCTAACCCTAACCCTAACCCTAACCCCAACCCTAACCCTAACCCTAACCCTAATCTTGGATTGTTCTTGTGGTGTTCATTCATCCTAACCCTAACCCTAACCCTAACCCTAACCCTAACCCTACCCCTATTCTTGGATTGTTCTTGCGGTGTTCATTCGCCCTAACCCTAACCCTAACCCTAACCCTAACTCTAACCCTAACCCTAATCCTAACCCTAACCCTAACCCTAACCCTAACCCTAACCCTAACCCTAACCCTAGCCCTAACCCTAACCCTAACCCTATTCTTGGATTGTTCTTGCGGTGTTCATTCACACTAACCCTAACCCTAACCCTAACCCTAACCCTAACCCTAACCCTAACACTAACACTAACCCTTATCTTGGATTGTTCTTGTGGTGTTCATTCATCCTAACCCTAACCCTAACCCTTACCCTAACCCTAATCTTGGATTGTTCTTGCGGTGTTCATTCACCCTAACCCTAACCCTATCCCTAACCCTAACCCTAACCCTAACCCTAATCTTGGATTGTTCTTGTAGTGTTCATTCATCCTAACCCTAACCCTAACCCTAACCCTAACCCTAACCCTAACCCTAACCCTAACCCTAACCCTAATCTTGGATTGTTCTTGCGGTGTTCATTCATCCTAAACCTAACCCTAACCCTAACCCTAACCCTAACCCTACCCCTAACCCTAACCCTAACCCTAACCCTAACCCTAACCCTAACCCTTACCCTTACCCTAACCCTAATCTTGGATTGCTCTTGCGGTGTTCATTCACCCTAACCCTAACCCTAACCCTAACCCTAACCCTAACCCTAATCCTAACCCTATCCTTAACCTTAACCTTAACCCTAACCCTAACCCTAACCCTAACCCTAACCCTAACCCTAACCCTAACCCTAACCCTAACCCTAACCCTAACCCTAATCTTGGATTGTTCTTGCGTTGTTCATTCACCCTAATCCTAACCCTAACCCTAACCCTAACCCTAATCTTGGATTGTTCTTGTGGTGTTCATTCATCCTAACCCTAACCCTAACCCTTACCCTAACCCTAACCCTAACCCTAACCCTAACTCTAACCCTAACCCTAACCCTAACCCTAACCCTAATCTTGGATTGTTCTTGCGGTGTTCATTCACCCTAACCCTAACCCTAACCCTAACCCTAACCCTAACCCAAATCTTGGATTGTTCTTGCGGTGTTCATTCATCCTAAACCTAACCCTAACTCTTACTCTAACCCTAACCCTAACCCTAACCCTAACCCTAACCCTAACCCTAACCCTAACCCTATTCTTGGATTGTTCTTCCGGTGTTCATTCACTCTAACCCTAACCCTAACCCTAACCCTAACCCTAACCCTAACCCTAATCCTAATCTTGGATTGTTCTTGCGGTGTTCATTCACCCTAACCCTAACCCTAACCCTAACCCTAACCCTAACCCTAACCCTAACCCCAACCCTAACCCTAACACTAACACTAACACTAACCCTAATCTTGGATTGTTCTTGCGGTGTTCATTCACCCTAACCCTAACCCTAACCCTAACCCTAACCCTAACCCTAACCCTAACCCTAACCCTAACCCTAACCCTAACCCTATTCTTGGATTGTTCTTGCGGTGTTCATTAACCCTAACCCTAACCCTAACCCTAACCCTAACCCTAACCCTAACCCTAACCCTAACCCTAATCTTGGATTGTTCTTGCGGTGTTCATTCACCCTAACCCTAACCCTAACCCTAACCCTAACCCTAACCCAAATCTTGGATTGTTCTTGCGGTGTTCATTCATCCTAAACCTAACCCTAACTCTTACTCTAACCCTAACCCTAACCCTAACCCTAACCCTAACCCTAACCCTAACCCTAACCCTAACCCTATTCTTGGATTGTTCTTCCGGTGTTCATTCACTCTAACCCTAACCCTAACCCTAACCCTAACCCTAACCCTAACCCTAACCCTAATCTTGGATTGTTCTTGCGGTGTTCATTCACCCTAACCCTAACCCTAACCCTAACCCTAACCCTAACCCTAACCCTAACCCCAACCCTAACCCTAACCCTAACACTAACACTAACCCTAATCTTGGATTGTTCTTGCGGTGTTCATTCACCCTAACCCTAACCCTAACCCTAACCCTAACCCTAACCCTAACCCTAACCCTAACCCTAACCCTATTCTTGGATTGTTCTTGCGGTGTTCATTAACCCTAACCCTAACCCTAACCCTAACCCTAACCCTAACCCTAACCCTAACCCTAATCCTAATCTTGGATTGTTCTTGCGGTGTTCATTCACTCTAACCCTAACCCTTACCCTAACCCTAACCCTAACCCTAACCCTAACCCTAACCCTAACCCTAACCCTAACCCTAACCCTAACCCTAATCTTGGTATGTTCTTGCGTTGTTCATTCACCCTAACCCTAACCCTAACCCTAACCCTAACCCTAATCTTGGATTGTTCTTGTGCTGTTCATTCATCCTAACCCTAACCCTAACCCTAACCCTAACCCTAACCCTAACCCTAACCCTAACCCTAATCTTGGATTGTTCTTGTAGTGTTCATTCATCCTAACCCTAACCCTAACCCTAACCCTAACCCTAACCCTAACCCTAACCCTAACCCTAACCCTAACCCTAACCCTAATCTTGGATTGTTCTTGCGGTTTTCATTCATCCTAAACCTAACCCTAACCCTAACCCTAACCATAACCCTAACCCTAACCCTAACCCTAACCCTAACCCTAACCCTAATCTTGGATTGTTCTTGTAGTGTTCATTCATCCTAACCCTAACCCTAACCCTAACCCTAACCCTAACCCTAACCCTAATCTTGGATTGTTCTTGCGGTTTTCATTCATCCTAAACCTAACCCTAAACCTAACCCTAACCCTAACCCTAACCCTAACCCTAACCCTAACCCTAACCCTAACCCTAACCCTAACCCTAACCCTAACCCTAACCCTAATCTTGGATTGTTCTTGTAGTGTTCATTCATCCTAACCCTAACCCTAACCCTAACCCTAACCCTAACCCTAACCCTAACCCTAACCCTAACCCTAACCCTAACCTTAACCCTAACCCTAACCCTAACCCTAACCCGAACCCTAATCTTGGATAGTTCTTGTAGTGTTCATTCATCCTAACCCTAACCCTAACCCTAACCCTAACCCTAACCCTAACCCTGACCCTAATCTTGGATTGTTCTTGCGGTGTTCATTCATCCTACACCTAACCCTAACCCTAACCCTAACCCTAACCCTAACCCTAACCCTAACCCTAACCCTAACCCTAACCCTAACCCTAACCCTAACTCTAACCCTAACCCTAACCCTAACCCTAACCCTAACCCTAACCCTAACCCTAACCCTAAAACTAACCCTAACCCTAACCCTTACCCTAACCCTAACCCTAACCCTAACCCTAACCCTAATCCTAACCCTAACCCTAACCCTAACCCTAACCCTAACCCTAACCCTAACCTTAACCTTAACCTTAACCCTAACCCTAACCCTAACCCTAACCCTAACCCTAACCCTAAAACTAACCCTAACCCTAACCCTTACCCTAACCCTAATCTTGGATTGCTCTTGCGGTGTTCATTCACCCTAACCCTAACCCTAACCCTAACCCTAACCCTAATCCTAATCCTAATCCTAATCCTAACCCTAACCCTAACCCTAACCCTAACCCTAACCCTAACCCTAACCCTAACCCTAACCCTAACCCTATTCTTGGATTGTTCTTGCGGTGTTCATTCACCAAAACCCTAACCCTAACCCTAACCCTAACCCTAACCCTAATCTTGGATTGTTCTTGCGGTGTTCATTCACCCTAACCCTAACCCTAACCCTAACCCTAACCCTAACCCTTATCTTGGATTGTTCTTGCGGTGTTCATTCATCCTAACCCTAACCCTAACCCTAACCCTAACCCTAACCCTAACCCTAACCCTAACCCTAACCCTAACCCTAACCCTAACCCTAACCCTAATCTTGGATTGCTCTTGCGGTGTTCATTCACCCTAACCCTAACCCTAACCCTAATCCTAACCCTAACCCTAACCCTAACCCTAACCCTAACCCTAACCCTAACCCTAACCCTAACCCTAACCCTAACCCTAACCCTAACCCTAACCCTAACCCTAATCTTGGATTGTTCTTGCGGTGTTCATTCACCCTAACCCTAACCCTAACCCTAGCCCTAACCCTAACCCTAACCCTAACCCTAACCCTAACCCTAACCCTAACCCTAACC
>NW_028113043.1:42500-50000 GCF_964234715.1 Podarcis melisellensis | reverse complement strand
TAACCCTAACCCTAACCCTAAACCTAACACTAACCCTTATCTTGGATTGTTCTTGCGGTGTTCATTCATCCTAACCCTAACCCTAACCCTAACCCTAACCCTAACCCTAACCCTAACCCTAACCCTAACCCTAACCCTAAAACTAACCCTAACCCTAACCCTAACCCTTACCCTAACCCTAATCTTGGATTGTTCTTGCGGTGTTCATTCATCCTAAACCTAACCCTAACCCTAACCCTAACCCTAACCAAACCCTAAAGCCAACCCTAACCCTAACCCTAAAACTAACCCTAACCCTAACCCTAACCCTAACCCCAACCCTAACCCTAACCCTAACCCTAACCCTAACCCTAACCCTAACCCTAACCCTAACCCTAACCCTAATCTTGGATTGTTCTTGTGGTGTTCATTCATCCTAACCCTAACCCTAACCCTAACCTTAACCCTAATCCTAACCCTAACCCTAACCTTAACCTTAACCCTAACCCTAACCCTAACCCTAACCCTAACCCTAACCCTAACCCTAACCCTAACCCTAATCTTGGATTGTTCTTGCGGTGTTCATTCACCCTAACCCTAACCCTAACCCTAACCCTAACCCTAACCCTAACCCTAACCCTAACCCTAACCCTAACCCTAACCCTAACCCTTACCCTAACCCTAACCCTAATCTTGGATTGTTCTTGCGTTGTTCATTCACCCTAACCCTAACCCTAACCCTAACCCTAACCCTAACCCTAATCTTGGATTGTTCTTGTGGTGTTCATTCATCCTAACCCTAACCCTAACCCTAACCCTAACCCTAACCCCAACCCTAACCCTAACCCTAACCCTAACCCTAACCCTAACCCTAATCTTTGATTGTTCTTGTGGTGTTCATTCATCCTAACCCTAACCCTAACCCTAACCCTAACCCTAACCCTAACCCTAACCCTAACCCTAACCCTAACCCTAACCCTATTCTTGGATTGTTCTTGCGGTGTTCATTCACCCTAACCCTAACCCTAACCCTAACCCTAACCCTAACCCTAACCCTAACCCTAACACTAACACTAACACTAACACTAACCCTAACCCTATTCTTGGATTGTTCTTGCGGTGTTCATTCACCCTAACCCTAACCCTAACCCTAACCCTAACCCTAACCCTAACCCTAACCCTAATCTTGGATTGTTCTTGTGGTGTTCATTCATCCTAACCCTAAACCTAACTCTAACCCTAATCTTGGACTGTTCTTGCGGTGTTCATTCACCCTAACCCTAACCCTAACCCTAACCCTAACCCTAACCCTAATCTTGGATTGTTCTTGTAGTGTTCATTCATCCTAACCCTAACCCTAACCCTAACCCTAACCCTAACCCTAACCCTAACCCTAACCCTAACCCTAACCCTAACCCTAACCCTAACCCTAATCTTGGATTGTTCTTGCGGTGTTCATTCATCCTAAACCTAACCCTAACCCTAACCCTAACCCTAACCCTACCGCCAACCCTAACCCTAACCCTAACCCTAACCCTAAAACTAACCCTAACCCTAACCCTAACCCTAACCCTAACCCTTACCCTAACCCTAATCTTGGATTGCTCTTGCGGTGTTCATTCACCCTAACCCTAACCCTAACCCTAACGCTAACCCTAACCCTAATCTTGGATTGTTCTTGCGGTGTTCATTCACCCTAACCCTAACCCTAACCCTAACCCTAACCCTAACCCTAACCCTAATCTTGGATTGTTCTTGCGGTGTTCATTCACCCTAACCCTAACCCTAACCCTAACCCTAATCTTGGATTGTTCTTGTAGTGTTCATTCATCCTAACCCTAACCCTAACCCTAACCCTAACCCTAACCCTAACCCTAACCCTAACCCTAACCCTAACCCTAACCCTAACCCTAACCCTAACCCTAACCCTAACCCTAATCTTGGATTGTTCTTGCGGTGTTCATTCATCCTAAACCTAACCCTAACCCTAACTCTAACCCTAACCCTAACCCTAACCCTAACCCTAACCCTAACCCTAACCCTAACCCTAACACTAACCCTAACCCTAATCGTGGATTGTTCTTGCGGTGTTCATTCATCCTAACCCTAACCCTAACCCTAACCCTAACCCTAACCCTAACCCTAACCCTAACCCTAACCCTAACCCTAACCCTAACCCTAACACTAACACTAACACTAACCCTTATCTTGGATTGTTCTTGCGGTGTTCATTCATCCTAACCCTAACCCTAACCCTAACCCTAACCCTAACCCTAACCCTAACCCTAACCCTAACCCTAACCCTAACCCTAACCCTAATCTTGGATTGTTCTTGCGGTGTTCATTCATCCTAAACCTAACCCTAACCCTAACTCTAACCCTAACCCTAACCCTAACCCTAACCCTAACCCTAACACTAACCCTAACCCTAATCGTGGATTGTTCTTGCGGTGTTCATTCATCCTAACCCTAACCCTAACCCTAACCCTAACCCTAACCCTAACGCCAACCCTAACCCTAACCCTAACCCTAACCCTAAAACTAACCCTAACCCGAACCCGAACCCTAACCCTTACCCTAACCCTAATCTTGGATTGCTCTTGCGGTGTTCATTCACCCTAACCCTAACCCTAACCCTAACGCTAACCCTAACGCTAACCCTAACCCTAATCTTGGATTGTTCTTGCGGTGTTCATTCACCCTAACCCTAACCCTAACCCTAATCTTGGATTGTTCTTGCGGTGTTCATTCATCCTAAACCTAACCCTAACCCTAACTCTAACCCTAACCCTAACCCTAACCCTAACCCTAACCCTAACCCTAACCCTAACCCTAATCGTGGATTGTTCTTGCGGTGTTCATTCATCCTAACCCTAACCCTAACCCTAACCCTAACCCTAACCCTACCCCTAACCCTAACACTAACACTAACACTAACACTAACCCTTATCTTGGATTGTTCTTGCGGTGTTCATTCATCCTAACCCTAACAACCCTAACCCTAACCCTAACCCTAACCCTAACCCTAACCCCAACCCTAACCCTAACCCTAACCCTAACCCTAATCCTAACCCTAACCCTAATCTTGGATTGTTCTTGTGGTGTTCATTCATCCTAACCCTAACCCTAACCCTAACCCTAACCCTAACCCTAACCCTAACCCTAACCCTAATCTTGGATTGTTCTTGCGGTGTTCATTCATCCTAAACCTAACCCTAACCCTAACTCTAACCCTCACCCTAACCCTAACCCTAACCCTAACCCTAACCCTAACTCTAACCCTAACACTAACCGTAACCCTAATCGTGGATTGTTCTTGCGGTGTTCATTCATCCTAACCCTAACCCTAACCCTAACCCTAACCCTAACCCTAACCCTAACCCTAACCCTAACCCTAACCCTAACACTAACACTAACACTAACCCTTATCTTGGATTGTTCTTGCGGTGTTCATTCATCCTAACCCTAACAACCCTAACCCTAACCCTAACCCTCACCCTAACGCTAACCCTAACCCTAACCCTAACCCTAACCCTAACCCTAACCCTAATCCTAACCCTAACCCTAATCTTGGATTGTTCTTGTGGTGTTCATTCATCCTAACCCTAACCCTAACCCTAACCCTAACCCTAACCCAAACCCTAACCCTAACCCTATTCTTGGATTGTTCTTGCGGTGTTCATTCACCCTACCCTAACCCTAACCCTAACCCTAACCCTAACCCTAACCCTAATCCTAATCCTAACTCTAACCCTAACCCTAACCCTAACCCTTACCCTAACCCTAATCTTGGATTGCTCTTGCGGTGTTCATTCACCCTAACCCTAACCCTAACCCTAACGCTAACCCTAACCCTAATCTTGGATTGTTCTTGCGGTGTTCATTCACCCTAACCCTAACCCTAACCCTAACCCTAATCCTAACCCTAACCCTAATCTTGGATTGTTCTTGCGGTGTTCATTCACCCTAACCCTAACCCTAACCCTAATCTTGGATTGTTCTTGCGGTGTTCATTCATCCTAAACCTAACCCTAACCCTAACTCTAACCCTAACCCTAACCCTAACCCTAACCCTAACCCTAACCCTAACCCTAACCCTAACCCTAACCCTAATCGTGGATTGTTCTTGCGGTGTTCATTCATCCTAACCCTAACCCTAACCCTAACCCTAACCCTAACCCTAACCCTAACCCTAACCCTAACACTAACACTAACACTAACACTAACCCTTATCTTGGATTGTTCTTGCGGTGTTCATTCATCCTAACCCTAACAACCCTAACCCTAACCCTAACCCTAACCCTAACCCTAACCCTAACCCTAACCCTAACCCCAACCCTAACCCTAACCCTAACCCTAACCCTAACCCTAACCCTAATCTTGGATTGTTCTTGCAGTGTTCATTCACCCTAACCCTAACCCTAACCCTAACCCTAATCTTGGATTGTTCTTGTAGTGTTCATTCATCCTAACCCTAACCCTAACCCTAACCCTAACCCTAACCCTAACCCCAACCCTAACCCTAATCTTGGATTGTTCTTGCGGTCTTCATTCATCCTAACCCTAACCCTAACCCTAACCCTAACGCTAACGCTAACCCTAACCCTAACCCTAACCCTAAACCTAACACTAACCCTTATCTTGGATTGTTCTTGCGGTGTTCATTCATCCTAACCCTAACCCTAACCCTAACCCTAACCCTAACCCTAACCCTAACCCTAACCCTAACCCTAAAACTAACCCTAACCCTAACCCTAACCCTTACCCTAACCCTAATCTTGGATTGTTCTTGCGGTGTTCATTCATCCTAAACCTAACCCTAACCCTAACCCTAACCCTAACCAAACCCTAAAGCCAACCCTAACCCTAACCCTAAAACTAACCCTAACCCTAACCCTAACCCTAACCCCAACCCTAACCCTAACCCTAACCCTAACCCTAACCCTAACCCTAACCCTAACCCTAACCCTAATCTTGGATTGTTCTTGTGGTGTTCATTCATCCTAACCCTAACCCTAACCCTAACCTTAACCCTAATCCTAACCCTAACCCTAACCTTAACCTTAACCCTAACCCTAACCCTAACCCTAACCCTAACCCTAACCCTAACCCTAACCCTAATCTTGGATTGTTCTTGCGGTGTTCATTCACCCTAACCCTAACCCTAACCCTAACCCTAACCCTAACCCTAACCCTAACCCTAACCCTAACCCTAACCCTAACCCTAACCCTAACCCTTACCCTAACCCTAACCCTAATCTTGGATTGTTCTTGCGTTGTTCATTCACCCTAACCCTAACCCTAACCCTAACCCTAACCCTAATCTTGGATTGTTCTTGTGGTGTTCATTCATCCTAACCCTAACCCTAACCCTAACCCTAACCCTAACCCTAACCCTAACCCTAACCCCAACCCTAACCCTAACCCTAACCCTAACCCTAACCCTAACCCTAATCTTTGATTGTTCTTGTGGTGTTCATTCATCCTAACCCTAACCCTAACCCTAACCCTAACCCTAACCCTAACCCTAACCCTAACCCTAACCCTAACCCTATTCTTGGATTGTTCTTGCGGTGTTCATTCACCCTAACCCTAACCCTAACCCTAACCCTAACCCTAACCCTAACCCTAACCCTAACCCTAACACTAACACTAACACTAACACTAACCCTAACCCTATTCTTGGATTGTTCTTGCGGTGTTCATTCACCCTAACCCTAACCCTAACCCTAACCCTAACCCTAACCCTAACCCTAACCCTAATCTTGGATTGTTCTTGTGGTGTTCATTCATCCTAACCCTAAACCTAACTCTAACCCTAATCTTGGACTGTTCTTGCGGTGTTCATTCACCCTAACCCTAACCCTAACCCTAACCCTAACCCTAACCCTAACCCTAACCCTAACCCTAATCTTGGATTGTTCTTGTAGTGTTCATTCATCCTAACCCTAACCCTAACCCTAACCCTAACCCTAACCCTAACCCTAACCCTAACCCTAACCCTAACCCTAATCTTGGATTGTTCTTGCGGTGTTCATTCATCCTAAACCTAACCCTAACCCTAACCCTAACCCTAACCCTACCGCCAACCCTAACCCTAACCCTAACCCTAAAACTAACCCTAACCCTAACCCTAACCCTAACCCTAACCCTTACCCTAACCCTAATCTTGGATTGCTCTTGCGGTGTTCATTCACCCTAACCCTAACCCTAACCCTAACGCTAACCCTAACCCTAATCTTGGATTGTTCTTGCGGTGTTCATTCACCCTAACCCTAACCCTAACCCTAACCCTAACCCTAACCCTAACCCTAATCTTGGATTGTTCTTGCGGTGTTCATTCACCCTAACCCTAACCCTAACCCTAACCCTAATCTTGGATTGTTCTTGTAGTGTTCATTCATCCTAACCCTAACCCTAACCCTAACCCTAACCCTAACCCTAACCCTAACCCTAACCCTAACCCTAACCCTAACCCTAACCCTAACCCTAATCTTGGATTGTTCTTGCGGTGTTCATTCATCCTAAACCTAACCCTAACCCTAACTCTAACCCTAACCCTAACCCTAACCCTAACCCTAACCCTAACCCTAACCCTAACCCTAACCCTAACCCTAACCCTAACACTAACCCTAACCCTAATCGTGGATTGTTCTTGCGGTGTTCATTCATCCTAACCCTAACCCTAACCCTAACCCTAACCCTAACCCTAACCCTAACCCTAACCCTAACCCTAACCCTAACCCTAACCCTAACACTAACACTAACCCTTATCTTGGATTGTTCTTGCGGTGTTCATTCATCCTAACCCTAACCCTAACCCTAACCCTAACCCTAACCCTAACCCTAACCCTAACCCTAACCCTAACCCTAATCTTGGATTGTTCTTGCGGTGTTCATTCATCCTAAACCTAACCCTAACCCTAACTCTAACCCTAACCCTAACCCTAACCCTAACCCTAACCCTAACCCTAACCCTAACACTAACCCTAACCCTAATCGTGGATTGTTCTTGCGGTGTTCATTCATCCTAACCCTAACCCTAACCCTAACCCTAACCCTAACCCTAACGCCAACCCTAACCCTAACCCTAACCCTAACCCTAAAACTAACCCTAACCCGAACCCGAACCCTAACCCTTACCCTAACCCTAATCTTGGATTGCTCTTGCGGTGTTCATTCACCCTAACCCTAACCCTAACCCTAACGCTAACCCTAACGCTAACCCTAACCCTAATCTTGGATTGTTCTTGCGGTGTTCATTCACCCTAACCCTAACCCTAACCCTAATCTTGGATTGTTCTTGCGGTGTTCATTCATCCTAAACCTAACCCTAACCCTAACTCTAACCCTAACCCTAACCCTAACCCTAACCCTAACCCTAACCCTAACCCTAACCCTAATCGTGGATTGTTCTTGCGGTGTTCATTCATCCTAACCCTAACCCTAACCCTAACCCTAACCCTAACCCTACCCCTAACCCTAACACTAACACTAACACTAACACTAACCCTTATCTTG
>NW_028113043.1:17500-20000 GCF_964234715.1 Podarcis melisellensis | reverse complement strand
TTGTTCTTGTGGTGTTCATTCATCCTAACCCTAACCCTAACCCTAACACTAACCCTAACCCTAACCCTAAGCCTAACCCTAACCCTAACCCTAACCCTAACCCTAACCCTAACCCTAATCTTGGATTGTTCTTGCAGTGTTCATTCATCCTAACCCTAACCCTAATCCTAACCCTAACCCTAACCCTAACCCTAACCCTAACCCTAACCCTGACCCTAACCCTAATCTTGGATTGTTCTTGCGGTGTTCATTCATCCTAACCCTAACCCTAACCCTAACCCTAACCCTAACCCTAACCCCAACCCTAACCCTAACCCTAACCCTAACCCTAACCCTAAAACTAACCCTAACCCTAACCCTAACCCTAACCCTAATCTTGGATTGCTCTTGCGGTGTTCATTCACCCTAACCCTAACCCTAACCCTAACCCTAACCCTAACCCTAACCCTAACCCTAACCCTAACCTTAACCCTAACCCTAACCCTAACCCTAACCCTAATCTTGGATTGTTCTTGCGGTGTTCATTTATCCTAACCCTAACCCTAACCCTAACCCTAACCCTAACCCTAACCCTAACCCTAACCCCAACCCTAACCCTAACCCTAACCCTAACCCTAACCCTAACCCTAACCCTAACCCTAACCCTAACCCTAACCCTAACCCTAATCCTAACCCTAACCCTAACCCTAACCCTAACCCTAACCCTAACCCTAACCCTAACACTAACACTGACACTAACACTAACCCTAACCCTATTCTTGGATTGTTCTTGCGGTGTTCATTCACCCTAACCCTAACCCTAACCCTAACCCTAACCCTAACCCTAACCCTAACCCTAACCCTAACCCTAACCCTAACCCTAATCTTGGATTGTTCTTGTGGTGTTCATTCATCCTAACCCTAACCCTAACCCTAACCCTAATCTTGGACTGTTCTTGCGGTGTTCATTCACCCTAACCCTAACCCTAACCCTAACCCTAACCCTAACCCCAACCCTAACCCTAATCTTGGATTGTTCTTGTAGTGTTCATTCATCCTAACCCTAACCCTAACCCTAACCCTAACCCTAACCCTAATCTTGGATTGTTCTTGCGGTGTTCATTCATCCTAACCCTAACCCTAACCCTAACCCTAACCCTAACCCTAACCCTAACCCTAATCCTAACCCTAACCCTAACCCTAATCTTGGATTGTTCTTGCGGTGTTCATTCACACTAACCCTAACCCTAATCTTGGATTGTTCTTGTAGTGTTCATTCATCCTAACCCTAACCCTAACCCTAACCCTAATCTTGGATTGTTCTTGTAGTGTTCATTCATCCTAAACCTAACCCTAACCCTAACCCTAACTCTAACCCTAACCCTAACCCTAACCCTAACCCTAACCCTAACCCTAACCCTAACCCTATTCTTGGATTGTTCTTCCGGTGTTCATTCACTCTAACCCTAACCCTAACCCTAACCCTAACCCTAACCCCAACCCTAACCCTAACCCTAACCCTAACCCTAACCCTAACCCTATTCTTGGATTGTTCTTGTGGTGTTCATTCACCCTAACCCTTACCCTAACCCTAACCCTAACCCTAACCCTAACCCTAACCCTAACCCTAACCCTAACCCTAACTCTAACCCTAACCCTAACCCTAACCCTAACCCTTATCTTGGATTGTTCTTGTAGTGTTCATTCATCCTAACCCTAACCCTAACCCTAACCCTAATCTTGGATTGTTCTTGCGGTGTTCATTCATCCTAACCCTAACCCTAACCCTAACCCTAACCCTAACCCTAACCCTAACCCTAGCCCTAACACTAACACTAACACTAACACTAACCCTTATCTTGGATTGTTCTTGCGGTGTTCATTCATCCTAACCCTAACCCTAACCCTAACCCTAACCCTAACCCTAACCCTAACCCTAACCCTAACCCTAACCCTAACCCTAATCCTATTCTTGGATTGTTCTTGCGGTGTTCATTCACCCTAACCCTACCCCTAACCCTAACCCTAATCCTAACCATAACCCTAACCCTAACCCTAACCCTAACCCTAACCCTAACCCTAACCCTAACCCTAACCCTAACCCTAACCCTAACCCTATTCTTGGATTGTTCTTGCGGTGTTCATTCACCCTAACCCTAACCCTAACCCTAACCCTAACCCTAATCCTAATCTTGGATTGTTCTTGTGGTGTTCATTCATCCTAACCCTAACCCTAACCCTAACCCTAACCCTAACCCTAACCCTAACCCTAACCCTAACCCTAATCTTGGATTGTTCTTGCGGTGTTCATTCACCCTAACCCTAACCCTAACCCTAACCCTAACCCTAACCCTAACCCTAACCATAACCTTGGATTGTTCTTGTAGTGTTCATTCATCCTAACCCTAACCCTAACCCTAACCCTAACCCTAACCCTAATCTTGGATTGTTCTTGTAGTGTTCATTCATCCTAACCCTAACCCTAACCCTAACCCTAATCTTGGATTGTTCTTGTAGTGTT
>NW_028113043.1:2500-5000 GCF_964234715.1 Podarcis melisellensis | reverse complement strand
ACCCTAACCCTAACCCTAACCCTAACCCTAACCCCAACCCTAACCCTAACCCTAACCCTAATCTTGGATTGTTCTTGTGGTGTTCATTCATCCTAACCCTAACCCTAACCCTAACCCTAACCCTAACCCTAACCCTAACCCTAACCCTAACCCTAACCCTAACCCTAACCCTAACCCTAACCCTAATCTTGGATTGTTCTTGCGGTGTTCATTCATCCTAACCCTAACCCTAACCCTAACCCTAACCCTAACCCTAACCCTAACCCCAACCCCAACCCTAACCCTAACCCTAACCCTAACCCTAACCATAACCATAACCCTAACCCTAACCCTAAAACTAACCCTAACCCTAACCCTAACCCTTACCCTTACCCTAACCCTAATCTTGGATTGCTCTTGCGGTGTTCATTCACCCTAACCCTAACCCTAACCCTAACCCTAACCCTAACCCTAACCCTAACCCTAACCCTAACCCTAACCCTAACCTTAACCCTAACCCTAACCCTAACCCTAACCCTAACCCAAATCTTGGATATTTCTTGCGGTGTTCATTCACCCTAACCCTAACCCTAACCCTAACCCTAACCCTAACCCTAACCCTAACCCTAACCCTAACCCCAACCCAAACCCTAACCCTAACCCTAATCCTAACCCTAACCCTAATCTTGGATTGTTCTTGTGGTGTTCATTCATCCTAACCCTAACCCTAACCCTAACCCTAACCCTAACCCTAACCCTAACCCTAACCCTAACCCTAACCCTAACCCTAACCCTAACCCTAACCCTAACCCTAATCTTGGATTGTTCTTGCGGTGTTCATTCATCCTAAACCTAACCCTAACCCTAACTCTAACCCTCACCCTAACCCTAACCCTAACCCTAACCCTAACCCTAACCCTAACACTAACACTAACCCTAACCCTAATCGTGGATTGTTCTTGCGGTGTTCATTCATCCTAACCCTAACCCTAACCCTAACCCTAACCCTAACCCTAACCCTAACACTAACACTAACACTAACACTAACACTAACCCTTATCTTGGATTGTTCTTGCGGTGTTCATTCATCCTAACCCTAACAACCCTAACCCTAACCCTAACCCTAACCCTAACCCTAACCCTAACCCCAACCCTAACCCTAACCCTAACCCTAACCCTAACCCTAATCCTAACCCTAACCCTAATCTTGGATTGTTCTTGTGGTGTTCATTCATCCTTACCCTAACCCTAACCCTAACCCTAACCCTAACCCTACCCTAACCCTAACCCTAACCCTAACCCTAACCCTAACCCTAACCCTAACCCTAACCCTAACCCTAACCCTAACCCTAACCCTATTCTTGGATTGTTCTTGCGGTGTTCATTCACCCTAACCCTAACCCTAACCCTAACCCTAACCCTAACCCTAACCCTAACCCTAACCCTATTCTTGGATTGTTCTTGCGGTGTTCATTCACCCTAACCCTAACCCTAACCCTTACCCTAACCCTAACCCTAACCCTAACCCTAACCCTAACCCTAACCCTAACCCTAACCCTAATCTTGGATTGTTCTTGTGGTGTTCATTCATCCTAACCCTAACCCTAACCCTAACCCTAACCCTAACCCTAACCCTAACTCTAACCCTAACCCTAACCCTAATCTTGGATTGTTCTTGCAGTGTTCATTCACCCTAACCCTAACCCTAACCCTAACCCTAATCTTGGATTGTTCTTGTAGTGTTCATTCATCCTAACCCTAACCCTAACACTAACCCTAACACTAACTCTAACCCTAACCCTAATCTTGGATTGTTCTTGCGGTCTTCATTCATCCTAACCCTAACCCTAACCCTAACCCTAACCCTAACCCTAACGCTAACCCTAACCCTAACCCTAAACCTAACACTAACCCTTATCTTGGATTGTTCTTGCGGTGTTCATTCATCCTAACCCTAACCCTAACCCTAACCCTAACCCTAACCCTAACCCTAACCCTAACCCTAACCCTAAAACTAACCCTAACCCTAACCCTAACCCTTACCCTAACCCTAATCTTGGATTGTTCTTGCGGTGTTCATTCATCCTAACCCTAACCCTAACCCTAACCCTAACCCTAACCCTAACCCTAACCCTAACCCTAACCCTAACCCTAACGCCAACCCTAGCCCTAACCCTATCCCTAAAACTAACCCTAACCCTAACCCTAACCCTAACCCTTACCCTAACCCTAATCTTGGATTGCTCTTGCGGTGTTCATTCACCCTAACCCTAACCCTAACCCTAACCCTAACCCTAACCCTAACGCTAACCCTAACCCTAATCTTGGATTGTTCTTGCGGTGTTCATTCACCCTAACCCTAACCCTAACCCTAACCCTAACCCTAACCCTAATCTTGGATTGTTCTTGCGGTGTTCATTCACCCTAACCCTAACCCTAACCCTAATATTGGATTGTTCTTGTAGTGTTCATTCATCCTAACCCTAACCCTAACCCTAACCCTAACCCTAACCCTAACCCT
>NW_028113044.1:200000-206630 GCF_964234715.1 Podarcis melisellensis | reverse complement strand
TTAGGGTTAGTGTTAGGGTTAGGGTTAGGGTTAGGTTTAGGATGAATGAACACCGCAAGAACAATCCAAGATTAGGGTTAGGGTTAGGGTTAGGGTTAGGGTTAGGGTTAGGGTTAGTGTTAGGGTTAGGGTTAGGATGAATGAACACTACAAGAACAATCCAAGATTAGGGTTAGGGTTAGGGTTCGGGTTCGGGTTCGGGTTAGGGTTAGGGTTAGGGTTAGGGTTAGGGTGAATGAACACCGCAAGAACAATCCAAGAATAGGGATAGGGTTAGGGTTAGGGTTAGGGTTAGGGTTAGGGTTAGGGTTAGGGTTAGGGTTGGGTTAGGGTTAGGGTTAGGGTTAGGGTTAGGGTTAGGGTGAATGAACACCGCAAGAACAATCCAAGATTAGGGTTAGGGTTAGGGTTAGGGTTAGGGTTAGGGTTAGGGTTAGGGTTAGGATGAATGAACACTACAAGAACAATCCAAGATTAGGGTTAGGGTTAGGGTTAGGGTTAGGGTTAGGGTTAGGGTTAGGGTTAGGGTTAGGGTGAATGAACACCGCAAGGAAAATCCAAGAATAGGGTTAGGGTTAGGGTTAGGGTTAGGGTTAGGGTTAGGGTTAGGGTTAGGGTTAGAGTTAGGGTTAGGGTTAGGTTTAGGATGAATGAACACCGCAAGAACAAAGCAAGATTAGGGTTAGGGTTAGGGTTAGGGTTAGGATGAATGAACACTACAAGAACAAGCCAAGATTAGGGTTAGGGTTAGGGTTAGGGTTAGGGTTAGGGTTAGGGTTAGGGTTAGGGTTAGGATGAATGAACACCGCAAGAACAATCCAAGATAAGGGTTAGTGTTAGTGTTAGTGTTAGTGTTAGTGTTAGGGTTAGGGTTAGGGTTAGGGTTAGGGTTAGGGTTAGGTTTAGGATGAATGAACACCGCAAGAACAATCCAAGATTAGGGTTAGGGTTAGGGTTAGGGTTAGGGTTAGGGTTAGGGTTAGGGTTAGGGTTAGGGTTAGGGTTAGGTTGAATGAACACCACAAGAACAATCCAAGATTAGGGTTAGGGTTAGGGTTAGGGTTAGGGTTAGGGTTAGGGTTAGGGTTAGGCTTAGGGTGAATGAACACCGCAAGAACAATCCAAGAATAGGGTTAGGGTTAGGATTAGGGTTAGGGTTAGGGTTAGGGTTAGGGTTAGAGTTAGGGTTAGGGTTAGGGTTAGGGTTAGGGTGAATGAACACCGCAAGAACAATCCAAGAATAGGGTTAGGGTTAGGGTTAGGGTTAGGGTTAGGGTTAGGGTTAGGGTTAGGATGAATGAACACCACAAGAACAATCCAAGATTAGGGTTAGGGTTAGGGTTAGGGTTAGGGTTGGGGTTAGGGTTGGGGTTAGGGTTAGGGTTAGGGTTAGGGTTAGGGTTAGGGTTAGGGTTAGGGTTAGGGTTAGCTTTAGGATGAATGAACACCGCAAGAACAATCCAAGATTAGGGTTAGGGTTAGGGTTAGGGTTAGGGTTAGGGTTAGGGTTAGGGTTAGGATGAATGAACACTACAAGAACAATCCAAGATTAGGGTTAGGGTTAGGGTTAGGGTTAGGTTTAGGATGAATGAACACCACAAGAACAATCCAAGATTAGGGTTAGGGTTAGGGTTAGGGTTAGGGTTAGGGTTAGGGTTAGGGTTAGGGTTAGGGTTAGGGTTAGGGTGAATGAACACCGCAAGAACAATCCAAGAATAGGGTTAGGGTTAGGGTTAGGGTTAGGGTTAGGGTTAGGGTTAGGGTTGGGTTAGGGTTAGAGTGAATGAACACCGGAAGAACAATCCAAGAATAGGGTTAGGGTTAGGGTTAGGGTTAGGGTTAGGGTTAGGGTTAGGGTTAGGGTTAGAGTTAGGGTTAGGGTTAGGTTTAGGTTGAATGAACACCGCAAGAACAATCCAAGATTAGGGTTAGGGTTAGGGTTAGGATGAATGAACACTACAAGAACAAGCCAAGATTAGGGTTAGGGTTAGGGTTAGGGTTAGGGTTAGGGTTAGGGTTAGGGTTAGGGTTAGGGTTAGGGTTAGGATGAATGAACACCGCAAGAACAATCCAAGATAAGGGTTAGTGTTAGTGTTATTGTTAGTGTTAGGGTTAGGGTTAGGGTTAGGGTTAGGTTTAGGATGAATGAACACCGCACGAACAATCCCAGATTAGGGTTAGGGTTAGGGTTAGGGTTAGGGTTAGGGTTAGGGTTAGGGTTAGGATGAATGAACACCACAAGAACAATCCAAGATTAGGGTTAGGGTTAGGGTTAGGGTTAGGGTTAGGGTTAGGGTTAGGGTTAGGGTTAGGGTGAATGAACATCGCAAGAACAATCCAAGAATAGGGTTAGGGTTAGGGTTAGGGTTAGGGTTAGGGTTAGGGTTAGGGTTAGGGTTGGGGTTGGGGTTAGGGTTAGGGTTAGGGTTAGGGATAGGATGAATGAACACCACAAGAACAATCCAAGATTAGGGTTAGGGTTAGGGTTAGGGTTAGGGTTAGGGTTAGGGTGAATGAACAACGCAAGAACAATCCAAGATTAGGGTTAGGGTTAGGGTTAGGGTTAGGGTTAGGGTTAGGGTTAGGGTTAGGGTGAATGAACACCGCAAGAACAATCCAAGAATAGGGTTAGGGTTAGGGTTAGGGTTAGGGTTAGGGTTAGGGTTAGGGTTAGGATGAATGAACACCACAAGAACAATCCAAGATTAGGGTTAGGGTTAGGGTTAGGGTTGGGGTTAGGGTTGGGGTTAGGGTTAGGGTTAGGGTTAGGGTTAGGGTTAGGGTTAGGGTTAGGTTTAGGATGAATGAACACCGCAAGAACAATCCAAGATTAGGGTTAGGGTTAGGGTTAGGGTTAGGGTTAGGGTTAGGGTTAGGGTTAGGGTTAGGGTTAGGGTTAGGGTTAGGGTTAGGGTTAGGGTTAGGATGAATGAACACTACAAGAACAATCCAAGATTAGGGTTAGGGTTAGGGTTAGGGTTAGGGTTAGGGTTAGGGTTAGGGTTCGGGTTAGGGTTCGGGTTAGGGTTAGGGTTAGGGTTAGGGTGAATGAACACCGCAAGAACAATCTAAGAATAGGGATAGGGTTAGGGTTAGGGTTAGGGTTAGGGTTAGGGTTAGGGTTAGGGTTAGGGTTGTGTTAGGGTTAGGGTTAGGGTTAGGGTTAGGGTGAATGAACACCGCAAGAACAATCCAAGATTAGGGTTAGGGTTAGGGTTAGGGTTAGGGTTAGGGTTAGGGTTAGGATGAATGAACACTACAAGAACAATCCAAGATTAGGGTTAGGGTTAGGGTTAGGGTTAGGGTTAGGGTTAGGGTTAGGGTTAGGGTTAGGGTTAGGGTGAATGAACACCGCAAGGAAAATCCAAAAATAGGGTTAGGGTTAGGGTTAGGGTTAGGGTTAGGGTTAGGGTTAGGGTTAGGGTTAGGGTTAGGGTTAGAGTTAGGGTTAGGGTTAGGGTTAGGTTTAGGATGAATGAACACCGCAAGAACAATCCAAGATTAGGGTTAGGGTTAGGGTTAGGGTTAGGATGAATGAACACTACAAGAACAAGCCAAGATTAGGGTTAGGATTAGGGTTAGGGTTAGGGTTAGGGTTAGGGTTAGGATGAATGAACACCGCAAGAACAATCCAAGATAAGGGTTAGTGTTAGTGTTAGTGTTAGTGTTAGTGTTAGGGTTAGGGTTAGGGTTAGGGTTAGGGTTAGGGTTAGGGTTAGGGTTAGGTTTAGGATGAATGAACACCGCAAGAACAATCCAAGATTAGGGTTAGGGTTAGGGTTAGGGTTAGGGTTAGGGTTAGGGTTAGGGTTAGGGTTAGGTTGAATGAACACCACAAGAACAATCCAAGATTAGGGTTAGGGTTAGGGTTAGGGTTAGGGTTAGGGTTAGGGTTAGGGTTAGGCTTAGGGTGAATGAACACCGCAAGAACAATCCAAGAATAGGGTTAGGGTTAGGGTTAGGGTTAGGGTTAGGGTTAGGGTTAGAGTTAGGGTTAGGGTTAGGGTTAGGGTTAGGGTTAGGGTTAGGGTTAGGGTTAGGGTGAATGAACACCGCAAGAACAATCCAAGAATAGGGTTAGGGTTAGGGTTAGGGTTAGGGTTAGGGTTAGGGTTAGTGTTAGGGTTAGGGTTAGGGTTAGGGTTAGGGTTAGGATGAATGAACACCACAAGAACAATCCAAGATTAGGGTTAGGGTTAGGGTTAGGGTTAGGGTTGGGGTTAGGGTTGGGGTTAGGGTTAGGGTTAGGGTTAGGGTTAGGGTTAGGGTTAGGATGAATGAACACCGCAAGAACAATCCAAGATTAGGGTTAGGGTTAGGGTTAGGGTTAGGGTTAGGGTTAGGGTTAGGGTTAGGATGAATGAACACTACAAGAACAATCCAAGATTAGGGTTAGGGTTAGGGTTAGGGTTAGGGTTAGGTTTAGGATGAATGAACACCACAAGAACAATCCAAGATTAGGGTTAGGGTTAGGGTTAGGGTTAGGGTTAGGGTTAGGGTTAGGGTTAGGGTGAATGAACACCGCAAGAACAATCCAAGAATAGGGTTAGGGTTAGGGTTAGGGTTAGGGTTAGGGTTAGGGTAAGGGTTAGGGTTAGAGTGAATGAACACCGGAAGAACAATCCAAGAATAGGGTTAGGGTTAGGGTTAGGGTTAGGGTTAGGGTTAGGGTTAGAGTTAGGGTTAGGGTTAGGTTTAGGATGAATGAACACCGCAAGAACAATCCAAGATTAGGGTTAGGGTTAGGGTTAGGGTTAGGATGAATGAACACTACAAGAACAAGCCAAGTTTAGGGTTAGGGTTAGGGTTAGGGTTAGGGTTAGGGTTAGGGTTAGGGTTAGGATGAATGAACACCGCAAGAACAATCCAAGATAAGGGTTAGTGTTAGTGTTAGTGTTAGTGTTAGTGTTAGTGTTAGTGTTAGGGTTAGGGTTAGGGTTAGGGTTAGGTTTAGGATGAATGAACACCGCACGAACAATCCCAGATTAGGGTTAGGGTTAGGGTTAGGGTTAGGGTTAGGGTTAGGGTTAGGATGAATGAACACCACAAGAACAATCCAAGATTAGGGTTAGGGTTAGGGTTAGGGTTAGGGTTAGGGTTAGGGTTAGGGTGAATGAACACCGCAAGAACAATCCAAGAATAGGGTTAGGGTTAGGGTTAGGGTTAGGGTTAGAGTTAGGGTTAGGGTTAGGGTTAGGGTTAGGGTTAGGGTGAATGAACACCGCAAGAACAATCCAAGAATAGGGTTAGGGTTAGGGTTAGGGTTAGGGTTAGGGTTAGGGTTAGGATGAATGAACACCACAAGAACAATCCAAGATTAGGGTTAGGGTTAGGGTTGGGGTTAGGGTTGGGGTTAGGGTTAGGTTTAGGGTTAGGGTTAGGGTTAGGGTTAGGGTTAGGGTTAGGGTTAGGGTTAGGTTTAGGATGAATGAACACCGCAAGAACAATCCAAGATTAGGGTTAGGGTTAGGGTTAGGGTTAGGGTTAGGGTTAGGGTTAGGGTTAGGATGAATGAACACTACAAGAACAATCCAAGATTAGGGTTAGGGTTAGGGTTAGGGTTAGGGTTAGGGTTAGGTTTAGGATGAATGAACACCACAAGAACAATCCAAGATTAGGGTTAGGGTTAGGGTTAGGGTTCGGGTTAGGGTTAGGGTGAATGAACACCGCAAGAACAATCCAAGAATAGGGTTAGGGTTAGGGTTAGTGTTAGGGTTAGGGTTAGGGTTAGGATTAGGATTAGGATTAGGATTAGGGTTAGAGTTAGGGTTAGGGTTAGGGTTAGGGTGAATGAACACCGCAAGAACAATCCAAGAAGAGGGTTAGGGTTAGGGTTAGGGTTAGGGTTAGGGTTAGGGTTAGGGTTAGGGTTAGGGTTAGGATGAATGAACACCACAAGAACAATCCAAGATTAGGGTTAGGGTTAGGGTTAGGGTTGGGGTTAGGGTTGGGGTTAGGGTTAGGGTTAGGGTTAGGGTTAGGGTTAGGGTTAGGGTTAGGTTTAGGATGAATGAACACCGCAAGAACAATCCAAGATTAGGGTTAGGGTTAGGGTTAGGGTTAGGGTTAGGGTTAGGGTTAGGATGAATGAACACTACAAGAACAATCCAAGATTAGGGTTAGGGTTAGGGTTAGGGTTAGGGTTAGGGTTAGGGTTAGGGTTAGGGTGAATGAACACTGCAAGAACAATCCAAGAATAGGGATAGGGTTAGGGTTAGGGTTAGGGTTAGGGTTAGGGTTAGGGTTAGGGTTGGGTTAGGGTTAGGGTTAGGGTTAGGGTTAGGGTGAATGAACACCGCAAGAACAATCCAAGATTAGGGTTAGGGTTAGGGTTAGGGTTAGGGTTAGGATGAATGAACACTACAAGAACAATCCAAGATTAGGGTTAGGGTTAGGGTTAGGGTTAGGGTTAGGGTTAGGGTGAATGAAAACCGCAAAAACAATCCGAGAATAGGGTTAGGGTTAGGGTTAGGGTTAGGGTGAATGAACACCGGAAGAACAATCCAGGAATAGGGTTAGGGTTAGGGTTAGGGTTAGGGTTAGGGTTAGGGTTAGGGTTAGGGTTAGGGTTAGGATGAATGAACACCGCAAGAACAATCCAAGATTAGGGTTAGGGTTAGGGTTAGGATG
>NW_028113044.1:177500-180000 GCF_964234715.1 Podarcis melisellensis | reverse complement strand
GTTAGGGTTAGGGTTAGGGTTACGGTTAGGGTTAGGGTTAGGGTTAGGGTTAGCGTTAGGGTTAGCGTTAGGGTTAGGGTTAGGGTTAGGATTAATGAACACCACAAGAACAATCCAAGATTAGGGTTAGGGTAAGGGTTAGGGTTAGGGTTAGGGTTAGGGTGAATGAACAACGCAAGAACAATCCAAGATTAGGGTTAGGGTTAGGGTTAGGGTTAGGGTTAGGGTTAGGGTTAGGGTTAGGGTTAGGGTTAGGGTTAGGGTGAATGAACACCGCAAGAACAATCCAAGATTAGGGTTAGGGTTAGGGTTAGGGTTAGGGTTAGGGTTAGGGTTAAGGTTAAGGTTAGGGTTAGGGTTAGGGTTAGGGTTAGGGTTAGGGTTAGGGTTAGGGTTAGGGTTAGGGTTAGGGTTAGGGTTAGAGTGAATGAACCCCGGAAGAACAATCCAAGAATAGGGTTAGGGTTAGGGTTAGGGTTAGGGTTAGGGTTAGGGTGAGGGTTAGGGTTAGGGTTAGGGTGAATGAACACCGCAAGAACAATCCAAGATTAGGGTTAGGGTTAGGGTTAGGGTTAGGGTTAGGGTGAATGAACACCGCAAGAACAATCCAAGATTAGGGTTAGGGTTAGGGTTAGGGTTAGGGTTAGGGTTAAGGTTAGGGTTAGGGTTAGGGTAAGGGTTAGGGTTTGGTTTAGGGTGAATGAACACCGCAAGAACAATCCAAGCTTAGGGGTAGGGTTAGGGTTAGGGTTAGGGTTAGGGTTAGGTTTAGGTTTAGGGTTAGGGTTAGGGTTAGGGTTAGGGTGAATGAACGCCGCAAGAACAATCCAAGCTTAGGGTTAGGGTTAGGGTTAGGGTTAGGGTTAGGGTTAGGGTTAGGGTTAGGATGAATGAACACCACAAGAACAATCCAAGATTAGGGTTAGGTTAGGGTTAGGGTTAGGGTTAGGGTTAGGGTTAGGGTTAGGGTTAGGGTGAATGAACAACGCAAGAACAATCGAAGATTAGGGTTAGGGTTAGGGTTAGGGTTAGGGTTAGGGTTAGGGTTAGGGTTAGGGTTAGGGTGAATGAACACCGCAAGAACAATCCAAGATTACGGTTAGGGTTAGGGTTAGGGTTAGGGTTAAGGTTAGGGTTAGGGTTAGGGTTAGGGTTAGGGTTAGGGTTAGGGTTAGGGTTAGGGTTAGGGTTGGGTTGGGTTAGGGTTAGGGTAAGGGTTAGGGTTTGGTTTAGGATGAATGAACACCGCAAGAACAATCCAAGCTTTGGGGTAGGGTTAGGGTTAAGGTTAGGGTTAGGGTTAGGGTTAGGGTTAGGTTTAGGTTTAGGTTTAGGTTTAGGTTTAGGTTTAGGTTTAGGTTTAGGTTTAGGGTTAGGGATAGCGTTAGGGTTAGGGTTAGGGTTAGGGTTAGGGTGAATGAACGCTGCAAGAACAATCCAAGCTTAGGGTTAGGGTTAGGGTTAGGGTTAGGGTTAGGGTTAGGGTTAGGGTTAGGATGAATGAACACCACAAGAACAATCCAAGATTAGGGTTAGGGTTAGGGTTAGGGTAAGGGTTAGGGTTAGGGTTAGGGTTAGGGTGAATGAACAACGCAAGAACAATCCAAGATTAGGGTTAGGGTTAAGGTTAGGATTAGGGTTAGGGTTAGGGTTAGGGTTAGGGTGAATGAACACCGCAAGAACAATCCAAGATTAGGGTTAGGGTTTAGGGTTAGGATTAGGGTTAGGGTGAATGAACGCCGCAAGAACAATCGAAGCTTAGGGTTAGGGGTAGGGTTAGGGTTAGGGTTAGGGTTAGGGTTAGGGTTAGGGTGAGGGTTAGGGTTAGTGTTAGGGTTAGGGTGAATGAACACCGCAAGAACAATCCAAGATTAGGGTTAGGGTTAGGGTTAGGGTTAGGGTTAGGGTTAGGGTTAGGGTTAGGGTTAGGGTTAGGGTTAGGGTTAGGGTTAGGGTTAGGATGAATGAACACCGCAAGAACAATCCAAGATTAGGGTTAGGGTTAGGGTTAGGGTTAGGGTTAGGGTTAGGGTTAGGGTTAGGGTTAGGGTTAGGGTTAGGGTTAGGGTTAGGATGAATGAACACTACAAGAACAATCCAAGATTAGGGTTAGGGTTAGGGTTAGGGTTAGGGTTAGGGTGAATGAACACCGCAAGAACAATCCAAGATTAGGGTTAGGGTTAGGGTTAGGGTTAGGGTTAGGGTTAGGGTTAGGGTTAGGGTTAGGGTTAGGGTTAGGGTGAATGTACAATACAACGCAAGAACAATCCAAGAATAGGGATAGGGTAGGGTTAGGGTTAGGGTAGTGTTAGGGTTAGGGTTAGGGTTAGGGTTAGGGTTAGGGTTAGGGTAAGGGTTAGGGTTAGGGTGAATGAACACCGCAAGAACAATCCAAGAATAGGGTTAGGGTTAGGGTTAGGGTAGGGTTAGGGTTAGGGTTAGGGTTAGGGTTAGGGTGAATGAACACCGGAAGAACAATCCAAGAATAGGTTAGGGTTAG
>NW_028113044.1:100000-102500 GCF_964234715.1 Podarcis melisellensis | reverse complement strand
GGGTTAGGGTTAGGGTTAGGGTGAATGAACACCGCAAGAACAATCCAAGATTAGGGTTAGGGTTAGGGTTGGGGTTAGGGTTAGGGTTAGGGTTAGGGTTAAGGTTAGGGTTAGGGTTAGGGTTAGGGTTAGGGTTAGGGTTAGGGTTAGGGTTAGGGTTAGGGTTAGGGTTAGGGCTAGGGTGAATGAACACCGCAAGAACAATCCAAGAATAGGGTTAGGGTTAGGGTTAGGGTTAGGGTTAGGGTTAGGATGAATGAACACCACAAGAACAATCCAAGATTAGGGTTAGGGTTAGGGTTAGGGTTAGGGTTAGGGTTGGGGTTAGGGTTAGGGTTAGGGTTAGGGTTAGGGTTAGGGTTAGGGTTAGGGTTAGGGTTAGGGTTAGGGTGAATGAACAACGCAAGAACAATCCAAGATTAGGGTTAGGGTTAGGGTTAGGGTTAGGGTTAGGGTTAGGGTTAGGGTTAGGGTTAGGGTTAGGGTTAGGGTTAGGGTTAGGGTTAGGGTGAATGAACACCGCAAGAACAATCCAAGATTAGGGTTAGGGTTAGGGTTGGGGTTAGGGTTAGGGTTAGGGTTAGGGTTAAGGTTAGGGTTAGGGTTTGGGTTAGGGTTAGGGTTAGGGTTAGGGTTAGGGTTAGGGTTAGGATGAATGAACACCGCAAGAACAATCCAAGATAAGGGTTAATGTTAGGGTTAGGGTTAGGGTTAGGGTTAGGGTTAGGGTTAGGGTTAGGGTTAGGGTTAGGGTTAGGGTTAGGATGAATGAACACCGCAAGAACAATCCAAGGTTAGGGTTAGGGTTAGGGTTAGGGTTAGGGTTAGGGTTAGGGTTAGGGTTAGGATGAATGAACACCGCAAGAACAATCCAAGATTAGGGTTAGGGTTAGGGTTAGGGTTAGGGTTAGGGTTAGGGTTAGGGTTAGGGTTAGGGTTTGGGTGAATGAACACCGCAAGAACAATCCAAAATTAGGGTTAGGGTTAGGGTTAGGGTTAGGATGAATGAAAACCACAAGAACAATCCAAATTAGGGTTAGGGTTAGGGTTAGGGTTAGGGTTAGGGTGAATGAACACCGCAAGAACAATCCAAGAATAGGGTTAGGGTGAGGGTTAGGGTTAGGGTTAGGGTTAGGGTTAGGGTTAGGGTTAGGGTTAGGGTTAGGATGAATGAACACCACAAGAACAATCCAAGATTAGGGTTAGGGTGAGGGTTAGGGTTAGGGTTAGGGTTAGGGTTAGGGTGAATGAACACCGCAAGAACAATCCAAGAATAGGGTTAGGGTTAGGGTTAGGGTTAGGGTTAGGGTTAGGGTTAGGGTTAGGGTTAGGGTTAGGGTTAGGGCTAGGGTGAATGAACACCGCAAGAACAATCCAAGAATAGGGTTAGGGTTAGGGTTAGGGTTAGGGTTAGGGTTAGGGTTAGGGTTAGGGTTAGGGTTAGGATGAATGAACACCACAAGAACAATCCAAGATTAGGGTTAGGGTTAGGGTTAGGGTTAGGGTTAGGGTTAGGGTTGGGGTTAGGGTTAGGGTTAGGTTTAGGGTTAGGGTTAGGGTTAGGGTTAGGGTTAGGGTTAGGGTTAGGGTTAGGATGAATGAACACCGCAAGAACAATCCAAGATAAGGGTTCGTGTTAGTGTTAGTGTTAGGGTTAGGGTTAGGGTTAGGGTTAGGGTTAGGTTTAGGATGAATGAACACCGCAAGAACAATCCAAGATTAGGGTTAGGGTTAGGGTTAGGGTTAGGGTTAGGGTTAGGGTTAGGGTTAGGGTTAGGGTTAGGGTTAGGATGAATGAACACCACAAGAACAATCCAAGATTAGGGTTAGGGTGAGGGTTAGGGTTAGGGTTAGGGTGAATGAACACCGCAAGAACAATCCAAGAATAGGGTTAGGGTTAGAGTTAGGGTTAGGGTTAGGGTTAGGGTGAATGAACACCGCAAGAACAATCCAAGAATAGGGTTAGGGTTAGGGTTAGGGTTAGGGTTATTGTTAGGGTTAGGGTTGGATGAATGAACACCACAAGAACAATCCAAGATTAGGGTTAGGGTTAGGGTTAGGGTTAGGGTTAGGGTTAGGGTTAGGGTTAGGGTTAGGGTTGGGGTTAGGGTTAGGGTTAGGGTTAGGGTTAGGGTTAGGGTTAGGGTGAATGAACACCGCAAGAACAATCCAAGAATAAGTTAGGGTTAGGGTTAGGGTTAGGGTTAGGGTTAGGGTTAGGGTTAGGGTTAGGGTTAGGGTTAGGATGAATGAACACCACAAGAACAATCCAAGATTAGGGTTAGGGTTAGGGTTAGGGTTAGGGTTAGGGTTAGGGTTAGGGTTAGGGTTAGGGTGAATGAACACCGCAAGAACAATCCAAGATTAGGGTTAGGGTTAGGGTTAGGGTTAGGGTTAGGGTTAGGGTTAGGGTTAATGTTAGGGTTAGGGTTAGGGTTAGGGTTAGGGTTAGTTTTAGGGTTAGGGTTAGGGTTAGGGTTAGGGTTAGGGTTAGGGTTAG
>NW_028113044.1:90000-92500 GCF_964234715.1 Podarcis melisellensis | reverse complement strand
GTTAGGGTTAGGGTTAGGGTTAGGGTTAGGGTTAGGGTGAATGAACACCGCAAGAACAATCCAAGAATAGGGTTAGGGTTAGGGTTAGGGTTAGGGTTAGGGTTAGTGTTGGGGTTAGGGTTAGGGTTAGGGTTAGGGTTAGGGTTAGGGTTAGGGTTAGGGTTAGGGTTAGGGTTAGGGTGAATGAACACCGCAAGAACAATCCAAGAATAGGGTTAGGGTTAGGGTTAGGGTTAGGGTTAGGGTTAGGGTTAGGGTTAGGATTAGGGTTAGGGTTAGAGTTAGGGTTAGGGTTAGGGTTAGGGTTAGGGTTAGGGTGAATGAACACCGCAAGAACAATCCAAGAATAGGGTTAGGGTTAGGGTTAGGGTTAGGGTTAGGGTTAGGGTTAGGGTTAGGGTTAGGGTTAGGATGAATGAACACCACAAGAACAATCCAAGATTAGGGTTTGGGTTAGGGTTAGGGTTAGGGTTAGGTTTAGGGTTAGGGTTGGGGTTAGGGTTAGGGTTAGGGTTAGGTTTAGGGTTAGGGTTAGGGTTAGGGTTAGGGTTAGGGTTAGGGTTAGGGTTAGGGTTAGGGTTAGGGTTAGGATGAATGAACACCGCAAGAACAATCCAAGATAAGGGTTCGTGTTAGTGTTAGTGTTAGGGTTAGGGTTAGGGTTAGGGTTAGGTTTAGGATGAATGAACACCGCAAGAACAATCCAAGATTAGGGTTAGGGTTAGGGTTAGGGTTAGGGTTAGGGTTAGGGTTAGGATGAATGAACACCACAAGAACAATCCAAGATTAGGGTTAGGGTGAGGGTTAGGGTTAGGGTTAGGGTGAATGAACACCGCAAGAACAATCCAAGAATAGGGTTAGGGTTAGAGTTAGGGTTAGGGTTAGGGTTAGGGTGAATGAACACCGCAAGAACAATCCAAGAATAGGGTTAGGGTTAGGGTTAGGGTTAGGGTTATTGTTAGGGTTAGGGTTGGATGAATGAACACCACAAGAACAATCCAAGATTAGGGTTAGGGTTAGGGTTAGGGTTAGGGTTAGGGTTAGGGTTAGGGTTAGGGTTAGGGTTAGGGTTAGGGTTAGGGTTAGGGTTAGGGTTAGGGTGAATGAACACCGCAAGAACAATCCAAGAATAGGGTTAGGGTTAGGGTTAGGGTTAGGGTTAGGGTTAGTGTTGGGGTTAGGGTTAGGGTTAGGGTTAGGGTTAGGGTTAGGGTTAGGGTTAGGGTTAGGGTTAGGGTGAATGAACACCGCAAGAACAATCCAAGAATAGGGTTAGGGTTAGGGTTAGGGTTAGGGTTAGGGTTAGGATTAGGGTTAGGGTTAGAGTTAGGGTTAGGGTTAGGGTTAGGGTGAATGAACACCGCAAGAACAATCCAAGAATAGGGTTAGGGTTAGGGTTAGGGTTAGGGTTAGGGTTAGGGTTAGGGTTAGGATGAATGAACACCACAAGAACAATCCAAGATTAGGGTTTGGGTTAGGGTTAGGGTTAGGGTTAGGGTTAGGGTTAGGGTTAGGGTTGGGGTTAAGGTTGGGTTTAGGGTTAGGGTTAGGGTTAGGGTTAGGGTTAGGGTTAGGATGAATGAACACCGCAAGAACAATCCAAGATAAGGGTTAGTGTTTGTGTTTGTGTTTGTGTTAGGGTTAGGGTTAGGGTTAGGGTTAGGGTTAGGGTTAGGGTTAGGGTTAGGTTTAGGATGAATGAACACCGGAAGAACAATCCAAGATTTTAGGGTTAGGGTTAGGGTTAGGGTTAGGGTTAGGATGAATGAACACTACAAGAACAATCCAAGATTAGGGTTAGGGTTAGGGTTAGGGTTAGGGTTAGGGTTAGGGTTAGGGCTAGGGTGAATGAACACCGCAAGAACAATCCAAGAATAGGGTTAGGGTTAGGGTTAGGGTTAGGGTTAGGGTTAGGGTTAGGGTTAGGGTTAGGATGAATGAACACCACAAGAACAATCCAAGATTAGGGTTAGGGTTAGGGTTAGGGTTAGGGTTGGGGTTAGGGTTAGGGTTAGGGTTAGGTTTAGGGTTAGGGTTAGGGTTAGGGTTAGGGTTAGGGTTAGGGTTAGGGTTAGGGTTAGGGTTAGGATGAATGAACACCGCAAGAACAATCCAAGATAAGGGTTCGTGTTAGTGTTAGTGTTAGGGTTAGGGTTAGGGTTAGGGTTAGGTTTAGGATGAATGAACACCGCAAGAACAATCCAAGATTAGGGTTAGGGTTAGGGTTAGGGTTAGGGTTAGGGTTAGGGTTAGGGTTAGGGTTAGGATGAATGAACACCACAAGAACAATCCAAGATTAGGGTTAGGGTGAGGGTTAGGGTTAGGGTTAGGGTGAATGAACACCGCAAGAACAATCCAAGAATAGGGTTAGGGTTAGAGTTAGGGTTAGGGTTAGGGTTAGGGTGAATGAACACCGCAAGAACAATCCAAGAATAGGGTTAGGGTTAGGGTTAGGGTTAGGGTTAGGGTTAGGGTGAATGAACACCGCAAGAACAATCCA
>NW_028113044.1:50000-67500 GCF_964234715.1 Podarcis melisellensis | reverse complement strand
GGTTAGGGTTAGGGTTAGGATGAATGAACACCGCAAGAACAATCCAAGATAAGGGTTAGTGTTTGTGTTTGTGTTTGTTTTTGTGTTTGTGTTAGGGTTAGGGTTAGGGTTAGGGTTAGGGTTAGGGTTAGGGTTAGGGTTAGGGTTAGGGTTAGGGTTAGGGTTAGGTTTAGGATGAATGAACACCGGAAGAACAATCCAAGATTAGGGTTAGGGTTAGGGTTAGGGTTAGGGTTAGGGTTAGGGTTAGGGTTAGGATGAATGAACACTACAAGAACAATCCAAGATTAGGGTTAGGGTTAGGGTTAGGGTTAGGGTTAGGGTTAGGGTTAGGGTGAATGAAGACCGCAAGAACAATCCAAGAAAATGTTAGGGTTAGGGTTAGGGTTAGGGTTAGGGTCAGGGTCAGGGTCAGGGTTAGGGTTAGGGTTAGGGTTAGGGTTAGGGTTAGGGTTAGGGTTAGGGTTAGGGTTAGGGTTAGGATGAATGAACACCACAAGAACAATCCAAGATTAGGGGTAGGGGTAGGGTTAGGGTTAGGGTTAGGGTTAGGGTTAGGGTTAGGGTTAGGGTTAGGGTTAGGGTTAGGGTTAGGGTGAATGAACACCGCAAGAACAATCCAAGATTAGGGTTAGGGTTAGGGTTAGGGTTAGGGTTAGGGTTAGGGTTAGGGTTAGGGTTAAGGTTAGGGTTAGGGTTAGGGTTAGGGTGAATGAACACCGCAAGAGCAATCCAAGATTAGGGTTAGGGTAAGGGTTAGGGTTAGGGTTAGGGTTAGGGTTAGGGTTAGTTTTAGGGTTAGGGTTAGGGTTAGGGTTAGGGTTAGGGTAAGGGTTAGGATGAATGAACACCACAAGAACAATCCAAGATAAGGGTTAGTGTTAGTGTTAGTTTTAGTGTTAGGGTTAGGGTTAGGGTTAGGGTTAGGGTTAGGGTTAGGATGAATGAACACCGCAAGAACAATCCAAGATTAGGGTTAGGGTTAGGGTTAGGGTTAGGGTTAGGGTTAGGGTTACGGTTAGGGTTAGGGTTAGGTTTAGGATGAATGAACACCGCAAGAGCAATCCAAGATTAGGGTTAGGGTAAGGGTTAGGGTTAGGGTTAGGGTTAGGGTTAGGGTTAGGGTAAGTTTTAGGGTTACGGTTAGGGTTAGGGTTAGGGTTAGGGTTAGGGTTAGGATGAATGAACACCGCAAGAACAATCCAAGATAAGGGTTAGTGTTAGTGTTAGTGTTAGGGTTAGGGTTAGGGTTAGGGTTAGGGTTAGGGTTAGGGTTAGGGTTAGGGTTAGGGTTAGGTTTAGGTTTAGGATGAATGAACACCGCAAGAACAATCCAAGATTAGGGTTAGGGTTAGGGTTAGGGTTAGGGTTAGGGTTAGGGTTAGGGTTAGGGTGAATGAACACCGCAAGAACAATCCAAGATTAGGGTTAGGGTTAGGGTTAGGGTTAGGGTTAGGGTTAGGGTTAGGGTTAGGGTTAGGATGAATGAAAACCACAAGAACAATCCAAGATTAGGGTTAGGGTTAGGGTTAGGGTTAGGGTTAGGGTTAGGGTTAGGGTTAGGGTTAGGGTTAGGGTGAATGAACACCGCAAGAACAATCCAAGAATAGGGTTAGGGTTAGGGTTAGGGTTAGGGTTAGGGTGAATGAACAACGCAAGAACAATCCAAGCTTAGGGTTAGGGTTAGGGTTAGGGTTAGGGTTAGGGTTAGGGTTAGGGTTGGGGTTAGGGTTATGGTTAGGGTTAGGGTTAGGGTTAGGTTTAGGGTTAGGGATAGGGTTAGGGTTAGGGTTAGGGTTAGCGTTAGGATGAATGAACACCGCAAGAACAATCCAAGATAAGGGTTAGTGTTAGTGTTAGTGTTAGTGTTAGTGTTAGGGTTAGGGTTAGGGTTAGGGTTAGGGTTAGGGTTAGGGTTAGGGTTAGGGTTAGGGTTAGGGTTAGGGTTAGGTTTAGGATGAATGAACACCGCAAGAACAATCCAAGATTAGGGTTAGGGTTAGGGTTAGGGTTAGGGTTAGGATGAATGAACACTACAAGAACAATCCAAGATTAGGGTTAGGGTTACGGTTAGGGTTAGGGTTAGGGTTAGGGTTAGGGTTAGGGTGAATGAACACCGCAAGAACAATCCAAGAATAGGGTTAGGGTTAGGGTTAGGGTTAGGGTTAGGGTTAGGGTGAATGAACACCGCAAGAGCAATCCAAGATTAGGGTTAGGGTAAGGGTTAGGGTTAGGGTTAGGGTTAGGGTTAGGGTTAGGGTTAGGGTTAGGGTTAGGGTTAGTTTTAGGGTTAGGGTTAGGGTTAGGGTTAGGGTTAGGGTTAGGATGAATGAACACCGCAAGAACAATCCAAGATAAGGGTTAGTGTTAGTGTTAGTTTTAGTGTTAGTGTTAGGGTTAGGGTTAGGGTTAGGGTTAGGATGAATGAACACCGCAAGAACAATCCAAGATTAGGGTTAGGGTTAGGGTTAGGGTTAGGGTTAGGGTTAGGGTTAGGGTTAGGTTTAGGATGAATGAACACCGCAAGAACAATCCAAGATTAGGGTTATGGTTGTGGTTAGGGTTAGGGTTAGGGTTAGGGTTAGGGTTAGGGTTAGGGTTAGGGTTAGGGTGAATGAACACCGCAAGAACAATCCAAGATTAGGGCTAGGGTTAGGGTTAGGGTTAGGGTTAGGGTTGGGGTTAGGGTTAGGGTTAGGGTTAGGGTTAGGGTTAGGGTTAGGGTTAGGGTTAGGGTTAGGGTTAGGGTTAGGATGAATGAACATCGCAAGAACAATCCAAGATAAGGGTTAGTGTAAGTGTTAGTGTTAGTGTTAGTGTTAGGGTTAGGGTTAGGGTTAGGGTTAGGGTTAGGGTTAGGGTTAGGGTTAGGGTTAGGGTTAGGGTTAGGGTTAGGGTTAGGGTTAGGGTTAGGTTTAGGATGAATGAACACCGCAAGAACAATCCAAGATTAGGGTTAGGGTTATGGTTAGGGTTAGGGTTAGGGTTAGGGTTAGGGTTAGGGTTAGGGTTAGGATTAGGGTTAGGGTTAGAGTTAGGGTTAGGGTTAGGGTTAGGGTGAATGAACACCGCAAGAACAATCCAAGAATAGGGTTAGGGTTAGGGTTAGGGTTAGGGTTAGGGTTAGGGTTAGGGTTAGGGTTGGGGTTAAGGTTGGGTTTAGGGTTAGGGTTAGGGTTAGGGTTAGGGTTAGGGTTAGGGTTAGGGTTAGGGTTAGGATGAATGAACACCGCAAGAACAATCCAAGATTAGGGTTAGGGTTAGGGTTAGGGTTAGGGTTAGGGTTAGGGTTAGGGTTAGGGTTAGGGTTAGGGTTAGGGTTAGGATGAATGAACACTACAAGAACAATCCAAGATTAGGGTTAGGGTTAGGGTTAGGGTTAGGGTTAGGGTTAGGGTTAGGGTTAGGGTTAGGGTTAGGGTGAATGAAGACCGCAAGAACAATCCAAGAATAGGGTTAGGGTTAGGGTCAGGGTTAGGGTTAGGATTAGGGTTAGGGTTAGGGTTAGGGTTAGGGTTAGGGTTAGAGTGAATGAACACCGGAAGAACAATCCAAGAATAGGGTTAGGGTTAGGGTTAGGGTTAGGGTTAGGGTTAGGGTTAGGGTTAGGGTTAGGGTTAGGGTTAGGGTTAGGGTTAGGATGAATGAACACCACAAGAACAATCCAAGATTAGGGGTAGGGTTAGGGTTAGGGTTAGGGTTAGGGTTAGGGTTAGGGTTAGGGTTAGGGTTAGGGTTGGGGTTAGGGTTAGGGTTAGGGTTAGGGTTAGGTTTAGGGTTAGGGATAGGGTTAGGGTTAGGGTTAGGGTTAGGGTTAGGGTTAGGATGAATGAACACCGTAAGAACAATCCAAGATAAGGGTTAGTGTTAGTGTTAGTGTTAGTGTTAGTGTTAGGGTTAGGGTTAGGGTTAGGGTTAGGGTTAGGGTTAGGTTTAGGATGAATGAACACCGCAAGAACAATCCAAGATTAGGGTTAGGGTTAGGGTTAGGGTTAGGGTTAGGGTTAGGGTTAGGGTTAGGATGAATGAACACTACAAGAACAATCCAAGATTAGGGTTAGGGTTAGGGTTAGGGTTAGGGTTAGGGTTAGGGTTAGGGTTAGGGTTAGGGTTAGGGTTAGGGTTAGGGTTAGGGTTAGGGTGAATGAACACCGCAAGAACAATCCAAGAATAGGGTTAGGGTTAGGGTTAGGGTTAGGGTTAGGGTGAATGAACACCGCAAGAGCAATCCAAGATTAGGGTTAGGGTAAGGGTAAGGGTTAGGGTTAGGGTTAGGGTTAGGGTTAGGGTTAGGGTTAGGGTTAGGGTTAGGGTTAGGGTTAGGGTTAGGATGAATGAACACCGCAAGAACAATCCAAGATAAGGGTTAGTGTTAGTGTTAGTTTTAGTGTTAGTGTTAGGGTTAGGGTTAGGGTTAGGGTTAGGGTTAGGATGAATGAACACCGCAAGAACAATCCAAGATTAGGGTTAGGGTTAGGGTTAGGGTTAGGGTTAGGGTTAGGGTTAGGGTTAGGGTTAGGGTTAGGGTTAGGGTTAGGGTTAGGTTTAGGATGAATGAACACCGCAAGAACAATCCAAGATTAGGGCTAGGGTTCGGGTTAGGGTTAGGGTTAGGGTTAGGGTTAGGGTTAGGGTTAGGGTGAATGAACACCGCAAGAACAATCCAAGAATAGGGTTAGGGTTAGGGTTAGGGTTAGGGTTAGGGTTAGGGTGAATGAACAACGCAAGAACAATCCAAGCTTAGGGTTAGGGTTAGGGTTAGGGTTAGGGTTAGGGTTAGGGTTAGGGTTAGGGTTAGGGTTGGGGTTAGGGTTATGGTTAGGGTTAGGGTTAGGGTTAGGTTTAGGGTTAGGGATAGGGTTAGGGTTAGGGTTAGGGTTAGCGTTAGGATGAATGAACACCGCAAGAACAATCCAAGATAAGGGTTAGTGTTAGTGTTAGTGTTAGTGTTAGTGTTAGTGTTAGTGTTAGGGTTAGGGTTAGGGTTAGGGTTAGGGTTAGGGTTAGGGTTAGGTTTAGGATGAATGAACACCGCAAGAACAATCCAAGATTAGGGTTAGGGTTAGGGTTAGGGTTAGGGTTAGGATGAATGAACACTACAAGAACAATCCAAGATTAGGATTAGGGTTAGGGTTAGGGTTAGGGTTAGGGTTAGGGTTAGGGTTAGGGTTAGGGTTAGGGTGAATGAACACCGCAAGAACAATCCAAGAATAGGGTTAGGGTTAGGGTTAGGGTTAGGTTTAGGGTGAATGAACACCGCAAGAGCAATCCAAGATTAGGGTTAGGGTAAGGGTTAGGGTTAGGGTTAGGGTTAGGGTTAGGGTTAGGGTTAGGGTTAGGGTTAGGGTTAGTTTTAGGGTTAGGGTTAGGGTTAGGGTTAGGGTTAGGGTTAGGATGAATGAACACCGCAAGAACAATCCAAGATAAGGGTTAGTGTTAGTGTTAGTTTTAGTGTTAGTGTTAGGGTTAGGGTTAGGGTTAGGGTTAGGATGAATGAACACCGCAAGAACAATCCAAGATTAGGGTTAGGGTTAGGGTTAGGGTTAGGGTTAGGGTTAGGGTTAGGGTTAGGGTTAGGTTTAGGATGAATGAACACCGCAAGAACAATCCAAGATTAGGGTTATGGTTGTGGTTAGGGTTAGGGTTAGGGTTAGGGTTAGGGTTAGGGTTAGGGTTAGGGTGAATGAAGACCGCAAGAACAATCCAAGAATAGGGTTAGGGTTAGGGTCAGGGTTAGGGTTAGGATTAGGGTTAGGGTTAGGGTTAGGGTTAGGGTTAGGGTTAGAGTGAATGAACACCGGAAGAACAATCCAAGAATAGGGTTAGGGTTAGGGTTAGGGTTAGGGTTAGGGTTAGGGTTAGGGTTAGGGTTAGGGTTAGGGTTAGGGTTAGGATGAATGAACACCACAAGAACAATCCAAGATTAGGGGTAGGGTTAGGGTTAGGGTTAGGGTTAGGGTTAGGGTTAGGGTTAGGGTTGGGGTTAGGGTTAGGGTTAGGGTTAGGGTTAGGTTTAGGGTTAGGGATAGGGTTAGGGTTAGGGTTAGGGTTAGGGTTAGGGTTAGGATGAATGAACACCGTAAGAACAATCCAAGATAAGGGTTAGTGTTAGTGTTAGTGTTAGTGTTAGTGTTAGGGTTAGGGTTAGGGTTAGGGTTAGGGTTAGGGTTAGGTTTAGGATGAATGAACACCGCAAGAACAATCCAAGATTAGGGTTAGGGTTAGGGTTAGGGTTAGGGTTAGGGTTAGGGTTAGGGTTAGGATGAATGAACACTACAAGAACAATCCAAGATTAGGGTTAGGGTTAGGGTTAGGGTTAGGGTTAGGGTTAGGGTTAGGGTTAGGGTTAGGGTTAGGGTTAGGGTTAGGGTTAGGGTTAGGGTGAATGAACACCGCAAGAACAATCCAAGAATAGGGTTAGGGTTAGGGTTAGGGTTAGGGTTAGGGTGAATGAACACCGCAAGAGCAATCCAAGATTAGGGTTAGGGTAAGGGTAAGGGTTAGGGTTAGGGTTAGGGTTAGGGTTAGGGTTAGGGTTAGGGTTAGGGTTAGGGTTAGGGTTAGGGTTAGGGTTAGGATGAATGAACACCGCAAGAACAATCCAAGATAAGGGTTAGTGTTAGTGTTAGTTTTAGTGTTAGTGTTAGGGTTAGGGTTAGGGTTAGGGTTAGGGTTAGGATGAATGAACACCGCAAGAACAATCCAAGATTAGGGTTAGGGTTAGGGTTAGGGTTAGGGTTAGGGTTAGGGTTAGGGTTAGGGTTAGGGTTAGGGTTAGGGTTAGGGTTAGGTTTAGGATGAATGAACACCGCAAGAACAATCCAAGATTAGGGCTAGGGTTCGGGTTAGGGTTAGGGTTAGGGTTAGGGTTAGGGTTAGGGTTAGGGTGAATGAACACCGCAAGAACAATCCAAGAATAGGGTTAGGGTTAGGGTTAGGGTTAGGGTTAGGGTTAGGGTGAATGAACAACGCAAGAACAATCCAAGCTTAGGGTTAGGGTTAGGGTTAGGGTTAGGGTTAGGGTTAGGGTTAGGGTTAGGGTTAGGGTTGGGGTTAGGGTTATGGTTAGGGTTAGGGTTAGGGTTAGGTTTAGGGTTAGGGATAGGGTTAGGGTTAGGGTTAGGGTTAGCGTTAGGATGAATGAACACCGCAAGAACAATCCAAGATAAGGGTTAGTGTTAGTGTTAGTGTTAGTGTTAGTGTTAGTGTTAGTGTTAGGGTTAGGGTTAGGGTTAGGGTTAGGGTTAGGGTTAGGGTTAGGTTTAGGATGAATGAACACCGCAAGAACAATCCAAGATTAGGGTTAGGGTTAGGGTTAGGGTTAGGGTTAGGATGAATGAACACTACAAGAACAATCCAAGATTAGGATTAGGGTTAGGGTTAGGGTTAGGGTTAGGGTTAGGGTTAGGGTTAGGGTTAGGGTTAGGGTGAATGAACACCGCAAGAACAATCCAAGAATAGGGTTAGGGTTAGGGTTAGGGTTAGGTTTAGGGTGAATGAACACCGCAAGAGCAATCCAAGATTAGGGTTAGGGTAAGGGTTAGGGTTAGGGTTAGGGTTAGGGTTAGGGTTAGGGTTAGGGTTAGGGTTAGGGTTAGTTTTAGGGTTAGGGTTAGGGTTAGGGTTAGGGTTAGGGTTAGGATGAATGAACACCGCAAGAACAATCCAAGATAAGGGTTAGTGTTAGTGTTAGTTTTAGTGTTAGTGTTAGGGTTAGGGTTAGGGTTAGGGTTAGGATGAATGAACACCGCAAGAACAATCCAAGATTAGGGTTAGGGTTAGGGTTAGGGTTAGGGTTAGGGTTAGGGTTAGGGTTAGGGTTAGGTTTAGGATGAATGAACACCGCAAGAACAATCCAAGATTAGGGTTATGGTTGTGGTTAGGGTTAGGGTTAGGGTTAGGGTTAGGGTTAGGGTGAATGAACACCGCAAGAACAATCCAAGATTAGGGCTAGGGTTAGGGTTAGGGTTAGGGTTAGGGTTGGGGTTAGGGTTAGGGTTAGGGTTAGGGTTAGGGTTAGGGTTAGGGTTAGGGTTAGGGTTAGGGTTAGGGTTAGGGTTAGGGTTAGGGTTAGGGTTAGGGTTAGGGTTAGGATGAATGAACATCGCAAGAACAATCCAAGATAAGGGTTAGTGTAAGTGTTAGTGTTAGTGTTAGTGTTAGTGTTAGGGTTAGGGTTAGGGTTAGGGTTAGGGTTAGGGTTAGGGTTAGGGTTAGGGTTAGGGTTAGGGTTAGGTTTAGGATTAGGGTTAGGGTTAGAGTTAGGGTTAGGGTTAGGGTTAGGGTGAATGAACACCGCAAGAACAATCCAAGAATAGGGTTAGGGTTAGGGTTAGGGTTAGGGTTAGGGTTAGGGTTAGGGTTAGGGTTAGGGTTAGGGTTAGGGTTAGGATTAGGGTTAGGGTTAGAGTTAGGGTTAGGGTTAGGGTTAGGGTGAATGAACACCGCAAGAACAATCCAAGAATAGGGTTAGGGTTAGGGTTAGGGTTAGGGTTAGGGTTAGGGTTAGGGTTAGGGTTAGGGTTAGGGTTGGGGTTAAGGTTGGGTTTAGGGTTAGGGTTAGGGTTAGGGTTAGGGTTAGGGTTAGGGTTAGGGTTAGGGTTAGGGTTAGGATGAATGAACACCGCAAGAACAATCCAAGATTAGGGTTAGGGTTAGGGTTAGGGTTAGGGTTAGGGTTAGGGTTAGGGTTAGGGTTAGGGTTAGGGTTAGGATGAATGAACACTACAAGAACAATCCAAGATTAGGGTTAGGGTTAGGGTTAGGGTTAGGGTTAGGGTTAGGGTTAGGGTGAATGAAGACCGCAAGAACAATCCAAGAATAGGGTTAGGGTTAGGGTCAGGGTTAGGGTTAGGATTAGGGTTAGGGTTAGGGTTAGGGTTAGGGTTAGGGTTAGAGTGAATGAACACCGGAAGAACAATCCAAGAATAGGGTTAGGGTTAGGGTTAGGGTTAGGGTTAGGGTTAGGGTTAGGGTTAGGGTTAGGGTTAGGGTTAGGATGAATGAACACCACAAGAACAATCCAAGATTAGGGTTAGGGTTAGGGTTAGGGTTAGGGTTAGGGTTAGGGTTAGGGTTGGGGTTAGGGTTAGGGTTAGGGTTAGGGTTAGGGTTAGGTTTAGGGTTAGGGATAGGGTTAGGGTTAGGGTTAGGGTTAGGGTTAGGGTTAGGGTTAGGGTTAGGGTTAGGGTTAGGGTTAGGGTTAGGGTTAGGATGAATGAACACCGCAAGAACAATCCAAGATAAGGGTTAGTGTTTGTGTTTGTGTTTGTTTTTGTGTTTGTGTTAGGGTTAGGGTTAGGGTTAGGGTTAGGGTTAGGGTTAGGGTTAGGGTTAGGTTTAGGATGAATGAACACCGGAAGAACAATCCAAGATTAGGGTTAGGGTTAGGGTTAGGGTTAGGGTTAGGGTTAGGGTTAGGGTTAGGGTTAGGATGAATGAACACTACAAGAACAATCCAAGATTAGGGTTAGGGTTAGGGTTAGGGTTAGGGTTAGGGTTAGGGTTAGGGTTAGGGTGAATGAAGACCGCAAGAACAATCCAAGAAAATGTTAGGGTTAGGGTTAGGGTTAGGGTTAGGGTTAGGGTTAGGGTGAATGAACACCGCAAGAACAATCCAAGATTAGGGTTAGGGTTAGGGTTAGGGTTAGGGTTAGGGTTAAGGTTAGGGTTAGGGTTAGGGTTAGGGTGAATGAACACCGCAAGAGTAATCCAAGATTAGGGTTAGGGTAAGGGTTAGGGTTAGGGTTAGGGTTAGGGTTAGGGTTAGTTTTAGGGTTAGGGTTAGGGTTAGGGTTAGGGTTAGGGTAAGGGTTAGGATGAATGAACACCACAAGAACAATCCAAGATAAGGGTTAGTGTTAGTGTTAGTTTTAGTGTTAGGGTTAGGGTTAGGGTTAGGGTTAGGGTTAGGATGAATGAACACCGCAAGAACAATCCAAGATTAGGGTTAGGGTTAGGGTTAGGGTTAGGGTTAGGGTTAGGGTTAGGGTTACGGTTAGGGTTAGGGTTAGGTTTAGGATGAATGAACACCGCAAGAGCAATCCAAGATTAGGGTTAGGGTAAGGGTTAGGGTTAGGGTTAGGGTTAGGGTTAGGGTTAGGGTTAGGGTTAGGGTTAGGGTTAGTTTTAGGGTTACGGTTAGGGTTAGGGTTAGGGTTAGGGTTAGGGTTAGGATGAATGAACACCGCAAGAACAATCCAAGATAAGGGTTAGTGTTAGTGTTAGTGTTAGTGTTAGGGTTAGGGTTAGGGTTAGGGTTAGGGTTAGGGTTAGGGTTAGGGTTAGGTTTAGGTTTAGGATGAATGAACACCGCAAGAACAATCCAAGATTAGGGTTAGGGTTAGGGTTAGGGTTAGGGTTAGGGTTAGGGTTAGCGTTAGGGTGAATGAACACCGCAAGAACAATCCAAGATTAGGGTTAGGGTTAGGGTTAGGGTTAGGGTTAGGGTTAGGGTTAGGGTTAGGGTTAGGATGAATGAAAACCACAAGAACAATCCAAGATTAGGGTTAGGGTTAGGGTTAGGGTTAGGGTTAGGTTTAGGGTTAGGGTTAGGGTTAGGGTGAATGAACACCGCAAGAACAATCCAAGAATAGGGTTAGGGTTAGGGTTAGGGTTAGGGTTAGGGTGAATGAACAACGCAAGAACAATCCAAGCTTAGGGTTAGGGTTAGGGTTAGGGTTAGGGTTAGGGTTAGGGTTAGGGTTAGGGTTGGGGTTAGGGTTATGGTTAGGGTTAGGGTTAGGGTTAGGTTTAGGGTTAGGGATAGGGTTAGGGTTAGGGTTAGGGTTAGCGTTAGGATGAATGAACACCGCAAGAACAATCCAAGATAAGGGTTAGTGTTAGTGTTAGTGTTAGTGTTAGTGTTAGTGTTAGGGTTAGGGTTAGGGTTAGGGTTAGGGTTAGGGTTAGGGTTAGGTTTAGGATGAATGAACACCGCAAGAACAATCCAAGATTAGGGTTAGGGTTAGGGTTAGGGTTAGGGTTAGGATGAATGAACACTACAAGAACAATCCAAGATTAGGGTTAGGGTTAGGGTTAGGGTTAGGGTTAGGGTTAGGGTTAGGGTTAGGGTGAATGAACACCGCAAGAACAATCCAAGAATAGGGTTAGGGTTAGGGTTAGGGTTAGGGTGAATGAACACCGCAAGAGCAATCCAAGATTAGGGTTAGGGTAAGGGTTAGGGTTAGGGTTAGGGTTAGGGTTAGGGTTAGGGTTAGGGTTAGGGTTAGGGTTAGGGTTAGGGTTAGGGTTAGTTTTAGGGTTAGGGTTAGGGTTAGGGTTAGGGTTAGGGTTAGGATGAATGAACACCGCAAGAACAATCCAAGATAAGGGTTAGTGTTAGTGTTAGTTTTAGTGTTAGTGTTAGGGTTAGGGTTAGGGTTAGGGTTAGGATGAATGAACACCGCAAGAACAATCCAAGATTAGGGTTAGGGTTAGGGTTAGGGTTAGGGTTAGGGTTAGGGTTAGGGTTAGGGTTAGGTTTAGGATGAATGAACACCGCAAGAACAATCCAAGATTAGGGTTATGGTTGTGGTTAGGGTTAGGGTTAGGGTTAGGGTTAGGGTTAGGGTTAGGGTTAGGGTGAATGAACACCGCAAGAACAATCCAAGATTAGGGCTAGGGTTAGGGTTAGGGTTAGGGTTAGGGTTGGGGTTAGGGTTAGGGTTAGGGTTAGGGTTAGGGTTAGGGTTAGGGTTAGGGTTAGGGTTAGGGTTAGGGTTAGGATGAATGAACATCGCAAGAACAATCCAAGATAAGGGTTAGTGTAAGTGTTAGTGTTAGTGTTAGTGTTAGTGTTAGGGTTAGGGTTAGGGTTAGGGTTAGGGTTAGGGTTAGGGTTAGGGTTAGGGTTAGGGTTAGGGTTAGGGTTAGGGTTAGGTTTAGGATGAATGAACACCGCAAGAACAATCCAAGATTAGGGTTAGGGTTATGGTTAGGGTTAGGGTTAGGGTTAGGGTTAGGGTTAGGGTTAGGGTTAGGATTAGGGTTAGGGTTAGAGTTAGGGTTAGGGTTAGGGTTAGGGTGAATGAACACCGCAAGAACAATCCAAGAATAGGGTTAGGGTTAGGGTTAGGGTTAGGGTTAGGGTTAGGGTTAGGGTTAGGGTTGGGGTTAAGGTTGGGTTTAGGGTTAGGGTTAGGGTTAGGGTTAGGGTTAGGGTTAGGGTTAGGATGAATGAACACCGCAAGAACAATCCAAGATTAGGGTTAGGGTTAGGGTTAGGGTTAGGGTTAGGGTTAGGGTTAGGGTTAGGGTTAGGGTTAGGGTTAGGGTTAGGGTTAGGATGAATGAACACTACAAGAACAATCCAAGATTAGGGTTAGGGTTAGGGTTAGGGTTAGGGTTAGGGTTAGGGTTAGGGTTAGGGTTAGGGTGAATGAAGACCGCAAGAACAATCCAAGAATAGGGTTAGGGTTAGGGTCAGGGTTAGGGTTAGGATTAGGGTTAGGGTTAGGGTTAGGGTTAGGGTTAGAGTGAATGAACACCGGAAGAACAATCCAAGAATAGGGTTAGGGTTAGGGTTAGGGTTAGGGTTAGGGTTAGGGTTAGGGTTAGGGTTAGGGTTAGGGTTAGGGTTAGGGTTAGGGTTAGGGTTAGGGTTAGGATGAATGAACACCACAAGAACAATCCAAGATTAGGGGTAGGGTTAGGGTTAGGGTTAGGGTTAGGGTTAGGGTTAGGGTTAGGGTTGGGGTTAGGGTTAGGGTTAGGGTTAGGGTTAGGTTTAGGGTTAGGGATAGGGTTAGGGTTAGGGTTAGGGTTAGGGTTAGGGTTAGGATGAATGAACACCGTAAGAACAATCCAAGATAAGGGTTAGTGTTAGTGTTAGTGTTAGTGTTAGTGTTAGTGTTAGGGTTAGGGTTAGGGTTAGGGTTAGGGTTAGGGTTAGGTTTAGGATGAATGAACACCGCAAGAACAATCCAAGATTAGGGTTAGGGTTAGGGTTAGGGTTAGGGTTAGGGTTAGGGTTAGGGTTAGGATGAATGAACACTACAAGAACAATCCAAGATTAGGGTTAGGGTTAGGGTTAGGGTTAGGGTTAGGGTTAGGGTTAGGGTTAGGGTTAGGGTTAGGGTTAGGGTTAGGGTTAGGGTTAGGGTTAGGGTGAATGAACACCGCAAGAACAATCCAAGAATAGGGTTAGGGTTAGGGTTAGGGTTAGGGTTAGGGTGAATGAACACCGCAAGAGCAATCCAAGATTAGGGTTAGGGTAAGGGTTAGGGTTAGGGTTAGGGTTAGGGTTAGGGTTAGGGTTAGGGTTAGGGTTAGGGTTAGGATGAATGAACACCGCAAGAACAATCCAAGATAAGGGTTAGTGTTAGTGTTAGTTTTAGTGTTAGTGTTAGGGTTAGGGTTAGGGTTAGGGTTAGGATGAATGAACACCGCAAGAACAATCCAAGATTAGGGTTAGGGTTAGGGTTAGGGTTAGGGTTAGGGTTAGGGTTAGGGTTAGGGTTAGGGTTAGGGTTAGGGTTAGGGTTAGGGTTAGGGTTAGGTTTAGGATGAATGAACACCGCAAGAACAATCCAAGATTAGGGCTAGGGTTCGGGTTAGGGTTAGGGTTAGGGTTAGGGTTAGGGTTAGGGTGAATGAACACCGCAAGAACAATCCAAGAATAGGGTTAGGGTTAGGGTTAGGGTTAGGGTTAGGGTTAGGGTGAATGAACAACGCAAGAACAATCCAAGCTTAGGGTTAGGGTTAGGGTTAGGGTTAGGGTTAGGGTTAGGGTTAGGGTTAGGGTTGGGGTTAGGGTTATGGTTAGGGTTAGGGTTAGGGTTAGGGTTAGGTTTAGGGTTAGGGATAGGGTTAGGGTTAGGGTTAGGGTTAGCGTTAGGATGAATGAACACCGCAAGAACAATCCAAGATAAGGGTTAGTGTTAGTGTTAGTGTTAGTGTTAGTGTTAGTGTTAGGGTTAGGGTTAGGGTTAGGGTTAGGGTTAGGGTTAGGGTTAGGTTTAGGATGAATGAACACCGCAAGAACAATCCAAGATTAGGGTTAGGGTTAGGGTTAGGGTTAGGGTTAGGATGAATGAACACTACAAGAACAATCCAAGATTAGGGTTAGGGTTAGGGTTAGGGTTAGGGTTAGGGTTAGGGTTAGGGTTAGGGTGAATGAACACCGCAAGAACAATCCAAGAATAGGGTTAGGGTTAGGGTTAGGGTTAGGGTGAATGAACACCGCAAGAGCAATCCAAGATTAGGGTTAGGGTAAGGGTTAGGGTTAGGGTTAGGGTTAGGGTTAGGGTTAGGGTTAGGGTTAGGGTTAGGGTTAGGGTTAGGGTTAGTTTTAGGGTTAGGGTTAGGGTTAGGGTTAGGGTTAGGGTTAGGATGAATGAACACCGCAAGAACAATCCAAGATAAGGGTTAGTGTTAGTGTTAGTTTTAGTGTTAGTGTTAGGGTTAGGGTTAGGGTTAGGGTTAGGATGAATGAACACCGCAAGAACAATCCAAGATTAGGGTTAGGGTTAGGGTTAGGGTTAGGGTTAGGGTTAGGGTTAGGGTTAGGTTTAGGATGAATGAACACCGCAAGAACAATCCAAGATTAGGGTTATGGTTGTGGTTAGGGTTAGGGTTAGGGTTAGGGTTAGGGTTAGGGTTAGGGTTAGGGTGAATGAACACCGCAAGAACAATCCAAGATTAGGGCTAGGGTTAGGGTTAGGGTTAGGGTTAGGGTTGGGGTTAGGGTTAGGGTTAGGGTTAGGGTTAGGGTTAGGGTTAGGGTTAGGGTTAGGGTTAGGGTTAGGGTTAGGGTTAGGATGAATGAACATCGCAAGAACAATCCAAGATAAGGGTTAGTGTAAGTGTTAGTGTTAGTGTTAGTGTTAGTGTTAGGGTTAGGGTTAGGGTTAGGGTTAGGGTTAGGGTTAGGGTTAGGGTTAGGGTTAGGGTTAGGGTTAGGGTTAGGGTTAGGTTTAGGATGAATGAACACCGCAAGAACAATCCAAGATTAGGGTTAGGGTTATGGTTAGGGTTAGGGTTAGGGTTAGGGTTAGGGTTAGGGTTAGGGTTAGGATTAGGGTTAGGGTTAGAGTTAGGGTTAGGGTTAGGGTTAGGGTGAATGAACACCGCAAGAACAATCCAAGAATAGGGTTAGGGTTAGGGTTAGGGTTAGGGTTAGGGTTAGGGTTAGGGTTAGGGTTGGGGTTAAGGTTGGGTTTAGGGTTAGGGTTAGGGTTAGGGTTAGGGTTAGGGTTAGGGTTAGGATGAATGAACACCGCAAGAACAATCCAAGATTAGGGTTAGGGTTAGGGTTAGGGTTAGGGTTAGGGTTAGGGTTAGGGTTAGGGTTAGGGTTAGGGTTAGGGTTAGGATGAATGAACACTACAAGAACAATCCAAGATTAGGGTTAGGGTTAGGGTTAGGGTTAGGGTTAGGGTTAGGGTTAGGGTTAGGGTTAGGGTGAATGAAGACCGCAAGAACAATCCAAGAATAGGGTTAGGGTTAGGGTCAGGGTTAGGGTTAGGATTAGGGTTAGGGTTAGGGTTAGGGTTAGGGTTAGAGTGAATGAACACCGGAAGAACAATCCAAGAATAGGGTTAGGGTTAGGGTTAGGGTTAGGGTTAGGGTTAGGGTTAGGGTTAGGGTTAGGGTTAGGGTTAGGGTTAGGGTTAGGGTTAGGGTTAGGGTTAGGATGAATGAACACCACAAGAACAATCCAAGATTAGGGGTAGGGTTAGGGTTAGGGTTAGGGTTAGGGTTAGGGTTAGGGTTAGGGTTGGGGTTAGGGTTAGGGTTAGGGTTAGGGTTAGGTTTAGGGTTAGGGATAGGGTTAGGGTTAGGGTTAGGGTTAGGGTTAGGGTTAGGATGAATGAACACCGTAAGAACAATCCAAGATAAGGGTTAGTGTTAGTGTTAGTGTTAGTGTTAGTGTTAGTGTTAGGGTTAGGGTTAGGGTTAGGGTTAGGGTTAGGGTTAGGTTTAGGATGAATGAACACCGCAAGAACAATCCAAGATTAGGGTTAGGGTTAGGGTTAGGGTTAGGGTTAGGGTTAGGGTTAGGGTTAGGATGAATGAACACTACAAGAACAATCCAAGATTAGGGTTAGGGTTAGGGTTAGGGTTAGGGTTAGGGTTAGGGTTAGGGTTAGGGTTAGGGTTAGGGTTAGGGTTAGGGTTAGGGTTAGGGTTAGGGTGAATGAACACCGCAAGAACAATCCAAGAATAGGGTTAGGGTTAGGGTTAGGGTTAGGGTTAGGGTGAATGAACACCGCAAGAGCAATCCAAGATTAGGGTTAGGGTAAGGGTTAGGGTTAGGGTTAGGGTTAGGGTTAGGGTTAGGGTTAGGGTTAGGATGAATGAACACCGCAAGAACAATCCAAGATAAGGGTTAGTGTTAGTGTTAGTTTTAGTGTTAGTGTTAGGGTTAGGGTTAGGGTTAGGGTTAGGATGAATGAACACCGCAAGAACAATCCAAGATTAGGGTTAGGGTTAGGGTTAGGGTTAGGGTTAGGGTTAGGGTTAGGGTTAGGGTTAGGGTTAGGGTTAGGGTTAGGGTTAGGGTTAGGTTTAGGATGAATGAACACCGCAAGAACAATCCAAGATTAGGGCTAGGGTTCGGGTTAGGGTTAGGGTTAGGGTTAGGGTTAGGGTTAGGGTGAATGAACACCGCAAGAACAATCCAAGAATAGGGTTAGGGTTAGGGTTAGGGTTAGGGTTAGGGTTAGGGTGAATGAACAACGCAAGAACAATCCAAGCTTAGGGTTAGGGTTAGGGTTAGGGTTAGGGTTAGGGTTAGGGTTAGGGTTAGGGTTGGGGTTAGGGTTATGGTTAGGGTTAGGGTTAGGGTTAGGGTTAGGTTTAGGGTTAGGGATAGGGTTAGGGTTAGGGTTAGGGTTAGCGTTAGGATGAATGAACACCGCAAGAACAATCCAAGATAAGGGTTAGTGTTAGTGTTAGTGTTAGTGTTAGTGTTAGTGTTAGTGTTAGGGTTAGGGTTAGGGTTAGGGTTAGGGTTAGGGTTAGGGTTAGGTTTAGGATGAATGAACACCGCAAGAACAATCCAAGATTAGGGTTAGGGTTAGGGTTAGGGTTAGGATGAATGAACACTACAAGAACAATCCAAGATTAGGGTTAGGGTTAGGGTTAGGGTTAGGGTTAGGGTTAGGGTTAGGGTGAATGAACACCGCAAGAACAATCCAAGAATAGGGTTAGGGTTAGGGTTAGGGTTAGGTTTAGGGTGAATGAACACCGCAAGAGCAATCCAAGATTAGGGTTAGGGTAAGGGTTAGGGTTAGGGTTAGGGTTAGGGTTAGGGTTAGGGTTAGGGTTAGGGTTAGGGTTAGGGTTAGGGTTAGGGTTAGTTTTAGGGTTAGGGTTAGGGTTAGGGTTAGGGTTAGGGTTAGGATGAATGAACACCGCAAGAACAATCCAAGATAAGGGTTAGTGTTAGTGTTAGTTTTAGTGTTAGTGTTAGGGTTAGGGTTAGGGTTAGGGTTAGGATGAATGAACACCGCAAGAACAATCCAAGATTAGGGTTAGGGTTAGGGTTAGGGTTAGG
>NW_028113045.1:170000-172500 GCF_964234715.1 Podarcis melisellensis | reverse complement strand
GGGTTAGGGTTAGGGTTAGGGTTAGGGTTAGGGTTAGGGTTAGGGTTAGGGTTAGGGTTAGGATGAATGAACACCACAAGAACAATCCAAGATTAGGGTTAGGGTTAGGGTTAGGGTTAGGGTGAATGAACACCGCAAGAACAATCCAAGAATAGGGTTAGGGTTAGGGTTAGGGTTAGGGTTAGGGTTAGGGTTAGGGTTAGGGTTAGGGTTAGGGTTAGGGTTAGGGTTAGGATGAATGAACACCACAAGAACAATCCAAGATTAGGGTTAGGGTTAGGGTTAGGGTTTGGGTTAAGGTTAGGTTTAGGGTTAGGGTTAGGGTTAGGGTTAGGGTTAGGGTTAGGGTTAGGGTTAGGGTTAGGGTTAGGGTTAGGGTTAGGGTTGGGTTAGGGTTAGGGTAAGGGTTAGGGTTGGTTTAGGGTGAATGAACACCGCAAGAACAATCCAAGCTTAGGGGTAGGGTTAGGGTTAGGGTTAGGTTTAGGTTTAGGGTTAGGGATAGGGTTAGGGTTAGGGTTAGGGTTAGGGTTAGGGTTAGGGTTAGGGTTAGGGTTAGGGTTAGGGTTAGGGTTAGGGTTAGGGTTAGGTTTAGGATGAATGAACACCGCAAGAACAATCCAAGATTAGGGTTAGGGTTAGGGTTAGGGTTAGGGTTAGGGTTAGGGTTAGGGTTAGGGTTAGGGTTAGGGTTAGGATGAATGAACACTACAAGAACAATCCAAGATTAGGGTTAGGGTTAGGGTTAGGGTTAGGGTTAGGGTTAGGGTGAATGAACACCGCAAGAACAATCCAAGATTAGGGTTAGGGTTAGGGTTAGGGTTAGGGTTAGGGTTAGGGTTAGGGTTAGGGTTAGGGTTAGGGTTAGGGTTAGGGTTAGGGTTAGGATGAATGAACACCACAAGAACAATCCAAGATTAGGGTTAGGGTTAGGGTTAGGGTTAGGGTTAGGGTGAATGGACACCGCAAGAACAATCCAAGAATAGGGTTAGGGTTAGGGTTAGGGTTAGGGTTAGGGTTAGGGTTAGGGTTAGGGTTAGGGTTAGGGTTAGGATGAATGAACACCACAAGAACAATCCAAGATTAGGGTTAGGGTGAGGGTTAGGGTTAGGGTTAGGGTTAGGATGAATGAACACCGCAAGAACAATCCAAGATAAGGGTTAGTGTTAGTGTTAGTGTTAGGGTTAGGGTTAGGGTTAGGGTTAGGGTTAGGGTTAGGGTTAGGGTTAGGGTTAGGGTTAGGGTTAGAATTAGGTTTAGGATGAATGAACACCGCAAGAACAATCCTAGATTAGGGTTAGGGTTAGGGTTAGGGTTAGGATGAATGAACACTACAAGAACAATCCAAGGTTAGGGTTAGGGTTAGGGTTAGGGTTAGGGTTAGGGTTAGGGTTAGGGTTAGGGTTAGGGTTAGGGTTAGGGTTAGGGTTAGGGTTAGGGTTAGGGTTAGGGTTAGGATGAATGAACACCGCAAGAACAATCCAAGATTAGGGTTAGGGTTAGGGTTAGGGTTAGGGTTAGGGTTAGGGTTAGGGTTAGGGTTAGGGTTAGGATGAATGAACACTACAAGAACAATCCAAGATTAGGGTTAGGGTTAGGGTTAGGGTTAGGGTGAATGAACACCGCAAGAACAATCCAAGATTAGGGTTAGGGTTAGGGTTAGGGTTAGGGTTAGGGTTAGGGTTAGGGTTAGGGTTAGGGTTAGGGTTAGGGTTAGGGTTAGGGTTAGGGTGAATGAACACAACAAGAACAATCCAAGATTAGGGTTAGGGTTAGGGTTAGGGTTAGGGTTAGGGTTAGGGTTAGGGTTAGGGTTAGAGTTAGGGTGAATGAACACCGCAAGAACAATCCAAGAATAGGGTTAGGGTTAGGGTTAGGGTTAGGGTTAGGGTTAGGGTTAGGGTTAGGGTTAGGGTTAGGGTTAGGGTTAGGGTTAGGGTTAGGGTTAGGTTTAGGATGAATGAACACCACAAGAACAATCCAAGATTAGGGTTAGGGTGAGGGTTAGGGTTAGGGTTAGGGTTAGGGTTAGGGTTAGGGTTAGGGTGAATGAACACCGCAAGAACAATCCAAGAATAGGGTTAGGGTTAGGGTTAGGGTTAGGGTTACGGTTACGGTTAGGGTTAGGGTTAGGGTTAGGGTTAGGATGAATGAACACCACAAGAACAATCCAAGATTAGGGTTAGGGTTAGGGTTAGGGTTGGGGTTAGGGTTAGGGTTAGGGTTAGGGTTAGGGTTAGGGTTAGGGTTAGGGTTAGGGTTAGGATGAATGAACACCGCAAGAACAATCCAAGATAAGGGTTAGTGTTAGTGTTAGTGTTAGTGTTAGTGTTAGTGTTAGTGTTAGGGTTAGGGTTAGCGTTAGGGATAGGGATAGGGTTAGGGTTAGGGTTAGGGTTAGGGTTAGGGTTAGGGTTACGGTTAGGGTTAGGGTTGGGGTTGGGGTTGGGGTTAGGGTTAGGGTTAGGTTTAGGATGAATGAACACAGCAAGAACAATCC
>NW_028113045.1:147500-150000 GCF_964234715.1 Podarcis melisellensis | reverse complement strand
TTAGGGTTAGGGTTAGGGTTAGGGTTAGGTTTAGGATGAATGAACACCGCAAGAACAATCCAAGATTAGGGTTAGGGTTAGGGTTAGGGTTAGGGTTAGGGTTAGGGTTAGGGTTAGGATGAATGAACACCACAAGAACAATCCAAGATTAGGGTTAGGGTTAGGTTTAGGGTTAGGGTTAGGGTTAGGGTTAGGGTTAGGGTTAGGGTTAGGGTGAATGAACACCGCAAGAACAATCCAAGATTAGGGTTAGGGTTAGGGTTAGGGTTAGGGTTAGGGTTAGGGTTAAGGTTAGGGTTAGGGTTAGGGTTAGGGTTAGGGTTAGTTTTAGGGTTAGGGTTAGGGTTAGGGTTAGGGTTAGGGTTAGGGTTAGGGTTAGGGTTAGGGTTAGGATGAATGAACACCGCAAGAACAATCCAAGATAAGGGTTAGTGTTAGTGTTAGTGTTAGTGTTAGTGTTAGTGTTAGGGTTAGGGTTAGGGTTAGGGTTAGGGTTAGGGTTAGGGTTAGGGTTAGGATGAAAGAACACCGCAAGAACAATCCAAGATTAGGGTTAGGGTTAGGGTTCGGGTTCGGGTTAGGGTTAGGGTTAGGGTTAGGGTTAGGGTTAGGATGAATGAACACCGCAAGAACAATCCAAGATTAGGGTTAGGGTTAGGGTTAGGGTTAGGGTTAGGGTTAGGGTTAGGGTTAGGGTTTGGGTGAATGAACACCGCAAGAACAATCCAAGATTAGGGTTAGGGTTAGGGTTAGGGTTAGGGTTAGGATGAATGAAAACCACAAGAACAATCCAAGATTAGGGTTAGGGTTAGGGTTAGGGTTAGGGTTAGGGTTAGGGTTAGGGTTAGGGTTAGGGTTAGGGTTAGGGTTAGGGTGAATGAACACCGCAAGAACAATCCAAGAATAGGGTTAGGGTTAGGGTTAGGGTTAGGGTTAGGGTTAGGGTTAGGGTTAGGGTTAGGGTTAGGATGAATGAACACCACAAGAACAATCCAAGATTAGGGTTAGGGTGAGGGTTAGGGTTAGGGTTAGGGTTAGGGTTAGGGTGAATGAACACCGCAAGAACAATGCAAGAATAGGGTTAGGGTTAGGGTTAGGGTTAGGGTTAGGGTTAGGGTTAGGGTTAGGGTTAGGGTTAGGGTTAGGGTTAGGGTTAGGGTTAGGGTTAGGGTTAGGGTTAGGGTTAGGGTTAGGGCTAGGGTGAATGAACACCGCAAGAACAATCCAAGAATAGGGTTAGGGTTAGGGTTAGGGTTAGGGTTAGGATGAATGAACACCACAAGAACAATCCAAGATTAGGGTTAGGGTTAGGGTTAGGGTTAGGGTTAGGGTTAGGGTTAGGGTTAGGGTTGGGGTTAGGGTTAGGGTTAGGGTTAGGGTTAGGGTTAGGGTTAGGCTTAGGGTTAGGGTTAGGGTTAGGGTTAGGGTTAGGGTTAGGGTTAGGGTTAGGATGAATGAACACCACAAGAACAATCCAAGATTAGGGTTAGGGTAAGGGTTAGGGTTAGGGTTAGGGTGAATGAACAACGCAAGAACAATCCAAGATTAGGGTTAGGGTTAGGGTTAGGGTTAGGGTTAGGGTTAGGGTTAGGGTTAGGGTTAGGGTGAATGAACACCGCAAGAACAATCCAAGATTAGGGTTAGGGTTAGGGTTAGGGTTAGGGTTAGGGTTAAGGTTAGGGTTAGGGTTAGGGTTAGGGTTAGGGTTAGGGTTAGGGTTAGGGTTAGGGTTAGGGTTAGGGTTAGTTTTAGGGTTAGGGTTAGGGTTAGGGTTAGGGTTAGGGTTAGGGTGAATGAACACCGCAAGAACAATCCAAGATTAGGGTTAGGGTTAGGGTTAGCGTTAGGGTTAGGGTTAGGGTTAGGGTTAGGGTTAGGGTTAGGGTTAGGGTTAGGGTTAGGGTTAGGGTTAGGATGAATGAACACCACAAGAACAATCCAAGAATAGGGTTAGGGTTAGGGTTAGGGTTAGGGTTAGGGTTAGGGTTAGGGTTAGGGTTAGGGTGAATGAACAACGCAAGAACAATCCAAGATTAGGGTTAGGGTTAGGGTTAGGGTTAGGGTTAGGGTTAGGGTTAGGGTTAGGGTTAGGGTTAGGGTGAATGAACACCGCAAGAACAATCCAAGATTAGAGTTAGGGTTAGGGTTAGGGTTAGGGTTAGGGTTAAGGTTAGGGTTAGGGTTAGGGTTAGGGTTAGGGTTAGGGTTAGTTTTAGGGTTAGGGTTAGGGTTAGGGTTAGGGTTAGGGTTAGGGTTAGGGTTAGGGTTAGGATGAATGAACACCGCAAGAACAATCCAAGATAAGGGTTAGTGTTAGTGTTAGTGTTAGTGTTAGGGTTAGGGTTAGGGTTAGGGTTAGGGTTAGGGTTAGGGTTAGGGTTAGGATGAAAGAACACCGCAAGAACAATCCAAGATTAGGGTTAGGGTTAGGGTTCGGGTTCGGGTTCGGGTTAGGGTTAGGGTTAGGGTTAGGGTTAGGATGAATGAACACCGCAAGAAC
>NW_028113045.1:97500-105000 GCF_964234715.1 Podarcis melisellensis | reverse complement strand
GGGTTAGGGTTAGGGTTAGGGTTAGGGTTAGGGTTAGGGTTAGGGTTAGGTTTAGGTTTAGGATGAATGAACACCGCAAGAACAATCCAAGATTAGGGTTAGGGTTAGGGTTAGGGTTAGGGTTAGGGTTAGGGTTAGGGTTAGGGTTAGGGTTAGGGTTAGGGTGAATGAACACCGCAAGAACAATCCAAGAATAGGGTTAGGGTTAGGGTTAGGGTTAGGGTTAGGGTTAGGGTTAGGGTTAGGATGAATGAAAACCACAAGAACAATCCAAGATTAGGGTTAGGGTTAGGGTTAGGGTTAGGGTTAGGGTTAGGGTTAGGGTTAGGGTTAGGGTTAGGGTTAGGGTTAGGGTTAGGGTTAGGGTGAATGAACACCGCAAGAACAATCCAAGAATAGGGTTAGGGTTAGGGTTAGGGTTAGGGTTAGGGTGAATGAACAACGCAAGAACAATCCAAGCTTAGGGTTAGGGTTAGGGTTAGGGTTAGGGTTAGGGTTAGGGTTAGGGTTAGGGTTGGGGTTAGGGTTAGGGTTAGGGTTAGGGTTAGGGTTAGGGTTAGGGTTAGGGTTAGGGTTAGGGTTAGGGTTAGGGTTAGGGTTAGGATGAATGAACACCGCAAGAACAATCCAAGATAAGGGTTAGTGTTAGTGTTAGGGTTAGGGTTAGGGTTAGGGTTAGGGTTAGGGTTAGGGTTAGGGTTAGGGTTAGGGTTAGGGTTAGGGTTAGGTTTAGGTTTAGGATGAATGAACACCGCAAGAACAATCCAAGATTAGGGTTAGGGTTAGGGTTAGGGTTAGGGTTACGGTTAGGGTTAGGGTTAGGGTTAGGGTTAGGGTTAGGGTTAGGGTGAATGAACACCGCAAGAACAATCCAAGAATAGGGTTAGGGTTAGGGTTAGGGTTAGGGTGAATGAACACCGCAAGAGCAATCCAAGATTAGGGTTAGGGTAAGGGTTAGGGTTAGGGTTAGGGTTAGGGTTAGGGTTAGTTTTAGGGTTAGGGTTAGGGTTAGGGTTAGGGTTAGGGTTAGGGTTAGGATGAATGAACACCGCAAGAACAATCCAAGATAAGGGTTAGTGTTAGTGTTAGTTTTAGTGTTAGTGTTAGGGTTAGGGTTAGGGTTAGGGTTAGGATGAATGAACACCGCAAGAACAATCCAAGATTAGGGTTAGGGTTAGGGTTAGGGTTAGGGTTAGGGTTAGGGTTAGGGTTAGGGTTAGGGTTAGGGTTAGGGTTAGGGTTAGGGTTAGGGTTAGGGTTAGGTTTAGGATGAATGAACACGGCAAGAACAATCCAAGATTAGGGTTAGGGTTAGGGTTAGGGTTAGGGTTAGGGTTAGGGTTAGGGTTAGGGTGAATGAACACCGCAAGAACAATCCAAGATTAGGGTTAGGGTTAGGGTTAGGGTTGGGGTTAGGGTTAGGGTTAGGTTTAGGTTTAGGTTTTGGGTTAGGGTTAGGGTTAGGGTTAGGGTTAGGGTTAGGGTTAGGGTCAGGATGAATGAACATCGCAAGAACAATCCAAGATAAGGGTTAGTGTTAGTGTTAGTGTTAGTGTTAGTGTTAGTGTTAGGGTTAGGGTTAGGGTTAGGGTTAGGGTTAGGGTTAGGGTTAGGGTTAGGGTTAGGGTTAGGGTTAGGGTTAGGGTTAGGTTTAGGATGAATGAACACCGCAAGCACAATCCAAGATTAGGGTTAGGGTTAGGGTTAGGGTTAGGATGAATGAACACTACAAGAACAATCCAAGATTAGGGTTAGGGTTAGGGTTAGGGTTAGGGTTAGGGTTAGGGTTAGGGTTAGGGTTAGGGTTAGGGTGAATGAACACCGCAAGAACAATCCAAGAATAGGGTTAGGGTTAGGGTTAGGGTTAGGGTTAGGGTTAGGGTTAGGGTTAGGGTTAGGGTTAGGGTTAGAGTTAGGGTTAGGGTTAGGTTTAGGATGAATGAACATCGCAAGAACAATCCAAGATAAGGGTTAGTGTTAGTGTTAGTGTTAGTGTTAGTGTTAGGGTTAGGGTTAGGGTTAGGGTTAGGGTTAGGGTTAGGATGAATGAACACCGCAAGAACAATCCAAGATTAGGGTTAGGGTTAGGGTTAGGGTTAGGGTTAGGGTTTTAGGGTTAGGGTTAGGTTTAGGATGAATGAACACCGCAAGAACAATCCAAGATTAGGGTTAGGGTTAGGGTTAGGGTTAGGGTTAGGGTTAGGGTTAGGGTTAGGGTTAGGGTTAGGGTTAGGGTTAGGGTGAATGAACACCGCAAGAACAATCCAAGATTAGGGTTAGGGTTAGGGTTAGGGTTAGTGTTGGGGTTAGGGTTAGGGTTAGGGTTAGGGTTAGGGTTAGGGTTAGGATGAATGAACATCGCAAGAACAATCCAAGATAAGGGTTAGTGTTAGTGTTAGTGTTAGTGTTAGTGTTAGGGTTAGGGTTAGGGTTAGGGTTAGGGTTAGGGTTAGGGTTAGGGTTAGGGTTAGGGTTAGGGTTAGGATGAATGAACATCGCAAGAACAATCCAAGATAAGGGTTAGTGTTAGTGTTAGTGTTAGTGTTAGGGTTAGGGTTAGGGTTAGGGTTAGGGTTAGGGTTAGAGTTAGGGTTAGGGTTAGGTTTAGGATGAATGAACATCGCAAGAACAATCCAAGATAAGGGTTAGTGTTAGTGTTAGTGTTAGTGTTAGTGTTAGTGTTAGGGTTAGGGTTAGGGTTAGGGTTAGGGTTAGGGTTAGGGTTAGGGTTAGGGTTAGGATGAATGAACACCGCAAGAACAATCCAAGATTAGGGTTAGGGTTAGGGTTAGGGTTAGGGTTAGGGTTAGGGTTAGGGTTAGGGTTAGGGATAGGGTTAGGGTTAGGGTTAGGGTTAGGGTTAGGGTGAATGAACAACGCAAGAACAATCCAAGCTTAGGGTTAGGGTTAGGGTTAGGGTTAGGGTTAGGGTTAGGGTTAGGGTTAGGGTTGGGGTTAGGGTTAGGGTTAGGGTTAGGGTTAGGGTTAGGGTTAGGGATAGGGTTAGGGTTAGGGTTAGGGTTAGGGTTAGGGTTAGGGTTAGGGTTAGGGTTAGGGTTAGGGTTAGGATGAATGAACACCGCAAGAACAATCCAAGATAAGGGTTAGTGTTAGTGTTAGTGTTAGTGTTAGGGTTAGGGTTAGGGTTAGGGTTAGGGTTAGGGTTAGGGTTAGGGTTAGGGTTAGGGTTAGGGTTAGGGTTAGGGTTAGGGTTAGGGTTAGGGTTAGGGTTAGGGTTAGGGTTAGGTTTAGGTTTAGGATGAATGAACACCGCAAGAACAATCCAAGATTAGGGTTAGGGTTAGGGTTAGGGTTAGGGTTAGGGTGAATGAACACCGCAAGAACAATCCAAGAATAGGGTTAGGGTTAGGTTTAGGGTTAGGGTGAATGAACACCGCAAGAGCAATCCAAGATTAGGGTTAGGGTAAGGGTTAGGGTTAGGTTTAGGGTTAGGGTTAGGGTTAGGGTTAGTTTTAGGGTTAGGGTTAGGGTTAGGGTTAGGGTTAGGGTTAGGATGAATGAACACCGCAAGAACAATCCAAGATAAGGGTTAGTGTTAGTGTTAGTTTTAGTGTTAGGGTTAGGGTTAGGGTTAGGGTTAGGGTTAGGGTTAGGGTTAGGGTTAGGGTTAGGATGAATGAACACCGCAAGAACAATCCAAGATTAGGGTTAGGGTTAGGGTTAGGGTTAGGGTTAGGGTTAGGGTTAGGGTTAGGGTTAGTGTTAGGGTTAGGGTTAGGGTTAGGGTTAGGGTTAGGGTTAGGGTTAGGGTTAGGTTTAGGATGAATGAACATCGCAAGAACAATCCAAGATAAGGGTTAGTGTTAGTGTTAGTGTTAGTGTTAGTGTTAGGGTTAGGGTTAGGGTTAGGGTTAGGGTTAGGGTTAGGGTTAGGGTTAGGGTTAGGATGAATGAACACCGCAAGAACAATCCAAGATTAGGGTTAGGGTTAGGGTTAGGGTTAGGATGAATGAACACTACAAGAACAATCCAAGATTAGGGTTAGGGTTAGGGTTAGGGTTAGGGTTAGGGTTAGGGTTAGGGTTAGGGTTAGGGTTAGGGTTAGGGTTAGGATTAGGGTTAGGGTTAGGGTTAGGGTTAGGGTTAGGGTTAGGGTTAGGGTTAGGGTTAGGTTTAGGATGAATGAACACCGCAAGAACAATCCAAGATTAGGGTTAGGGTTAGGGTTAGGGTTAGGGTTAGGGTTAGGGTTAGGGTTAGGGTTAGGGTTAGGGTTAGGGTTAGGGTTAGGGTTAGGGTTAGGGTTAGGGTTAGGGTTAGGGTTAGGTTTAGGATGAATGAACACCGCAAGAACAATCCAAGATTAGGGTTAGGGTTAGGGTTAGGGTTAGGGTTAGGGTTAGGGTTAGGGTTAGGGTTAGGGTTAGGGTTAGGGTTGGGGTTAGGGTTAGGGTTAGGGTTAGGTTTAGGTTTTGGGTTAGGGTTAGGGTTAGGGTTAGGGTTAGGGTTAGGGTTAGGGTTAGGGTTAGGATGAATGAACATCGCAAGAACAATCCAAGATAAGGGTTAGTGTTAGTGTTAGTGTTAGGGTTAGGGTTAGGGTTAGGGTTAGGGTTAGGGTTAGGGTTAGGGTTAGGGTTAGGGTGAATGAACACCGCAAGAACAATCCAAGATTAGGGTTAGGGTTAGGGTTAGGGTTGGGGTTAGGGTTAGGGTTAGGGTTAGGTTTAGGTTTAGGTTTTGGGTTAGGGTTAGGGTTAGGGTTAGGGTTAGGGTTAGGGTTAGGGTTAGGGTCAGGATGAATGAACATCGCAAGAACAATCCAAGATAAGGGTTAGTGTTAGTGTTAGTGTTAGTGTTAGGGTTAGGGTTAGGGTTAGGGTTAGGGTTAGGGTTAGGGTTAGGGTTAGGTTTAGGATGAATGAACACGGCAAGAACAATCCAAGATTAGGGTTAGGGTTAGGGTTAGGGTTAGGGTTAGGGTTAGGGTTAGGGTTAGGGTTAGGGTGAATGAACACCGCAAGAACAATCCAAGATTAGGGTTAGGGTTAGGGTTAGGGTTGGGGTTAGGGTTAGGGTTAGGTTTAGGTTTAGGTTTTGGGTTAGGGTTAGGGTTAGGGTTAGGGTTAGGGTTAGGGTTAGGGTCAGGATGAATGAACATCGCAAGAACAATCCAAGATAAGGGTTAGTGTTAGTGTTAGTGTTAGTGTTAGTGTTAGTGTTAGGGTTAGGGTTAGGGTTAGGGTTAGGGTTAGGGTTAGGGTTAGGGTTAGGGTTAGGGTTAGGGTTAGGGTTAGGGTTAGGTTTAGGATGAATGAACACCGCAAGCACAATCCAAGATTAGGGTTAGGGTTAGGGTTAGGGTTAGGATGAATGAACACTACAAGAACAATCCAAGATTAGGGTTAGGGTTAGGGTTAGGGTTAGGGTTAGGGTTAGGGTTAGGGTTAGGGTTAGGGTGAATGAACACCGCAAGAACAATCCAAGAATAGGGTTAGGGTTAGGGTTAGGGTTAGGGTTAGGGTTAGGGTTAGGGTTAGGGTTAGGGTTAGGGTTAGGGTTAGAGTTAGGGTTAGGGTTAGGTTTAGGATGAATGAACATCGCAAGAACAATCCAAGATAAGGGTTAGTGTTAGTGTTAGTGTTAGTGTTAGGGTTAGGGTTAGGGTTAGGGTTAGGGTTAGGGTTAGGATGAATGAACACCGCAAGAACAATCCAAGATTAGGGTTAGGGTTAGGGTTAGGGTTAGGGTTAGGGTTTTAGGGTTAGGGTTAGGTTTAGGATGAATGAACACCGCAAGAACAATCCAAGATTAGGGTTAGGGTTAGGGTTAGGGTTAGGGTTAGGGTTAGGGTTAGGGTTAGGGTTAGGGTTAGGGTTAGGGTTAGGGTGAATGAACACCGCAAGAACAATCCAAGATTAGGGTTAGGGTTAGGGTTAGGGTTAGTGTTGGGGTTAGGGTTAGGGTTAGGGTTAGGGTTAGGGTTAGGGTTAGGATGAATGAACATCGCAAGAACAATCCAAGATAAGGGTTAGTGTTAGTGTTAGTGTTAGTGTTAGTGTTAGGGTTAGGGTTAGGGTTAGGGTTAGGGTTAGGGTTAGGGTTAGGGTTAGGGTTAGGGTTAGGGTTAGGATGAATGAACATCGCAAGAACAATCCAAGATAAGGGTTAGTGTTAGTGTTAGTGTTAGTGTTAGGGTTAGGGTTAGGGTTAGGGTTAGGGTTAGGGTTAGAGTTAGGGTTAGGGTTAGGTTTAGGATGAATGAACATCGCAAGAACAATCCAAGATAAGGGTTAGTGTTAGTGTTAGTGTTAGTGTTAGTGTTAGTGTTAGGGTTAGGGTTAGGGTTAGGGTTAGGGTTAGGGTTAGGGTTAGGGTTAGGGTTAGGATGAATGAACACCGCAAGAACAATCCAAGATTAGGGTTAGGGTTAGGGTTAGGGTTAGGGTTAGGGTTAGGGTTAGGGTTAGGGATAGGGTTAGGGTTAGGGTTAGGGTTAGGGTTAGGGTGAATGAACAACGCAAGAACAATCCAAGCTTAGGGTTAGGGTTAGGGTTAGGGTTAGGGTTAGGGTTAGGGTTAGGGTTAGGGTTGGGGTTAGGGTTAGGGTTAGGGTTAGGGTTAGGGTTAGGGTTAGGGATAGGGTTAGGGTTAGGGTTAGGGTTAGGGTTAGGGTTAGGGTTAGGGTTAGGGTTAGGGTTAGGGTTAGGATGAATGAACACCGCAAGAACAATCCAAGATAAGGGTTAGTGTTAGTGTTAGTGTTAGTGTTAGGGTTAGGGTTAGGGTTAGGGTTAGGGTTAGGGTTAGGGTTAGGGTTAGGGTTAGGGTTAGGGTTAGGGTTAGGGTTAGGGTTAGGGTTAGGTTTAGGTTTAGGATGAATGAACACCGCAAGAACAATCCAAGATTAGGGTTAGGGTTAGGGTTAGGGTTAGGGTTAGGGTGAATGAACACCGCAAGAACAATCCAAGAATAGGGTTAGGGTTAGGTTTAGGGTTAGGGTGAATGAACACCGCAAGAGCAATCCAAGATTAGGGTTAGGGTAAGGGTTAGGGTTAGGTTTAGGGTTAGGGTTAGGGTTAGGGTTAGTTTTAGGGTTAGGGTTAGGGTTAGGGTTAGGGTTAGGGTTAGGATGAATGAACACCGCAAGAACAATCCAAGATAAGGGTTAGTGTTAGTGTTAGTTTTAGTGTTAGGGTTAGGGTTAGGGTTAGGGTTAGGGTTAGGGTTAGGGTTAGGGTTAGGGTTAGGATGAATGAACACCGCAAGAACAATCCAAGATTAGGGTTAGGGTTAGGGTTAGGGTTAGGGTTAGGGTTAGGGTTAGGGTTAGGGTTAGGGTTAGGGTTAGTGTTAGGGTTAGGGTTAGGGTTAGGGTTAGGGTTAGGGTTAGGGTTAGGGTTAGGGTTAGGTTTAGGATGAATGAACATCGCAAGAACAATCCAAGATAAGGGTTAGTGTTAGTGTTAGTGTTAGTGTTAGTGTTAGGGTTAGGGTTAGGGTTAGGGTTAGGGTTAGGGTTAGGGTTAGGGTTAGGGT